>NC_139723.1:55932159-55984659 GCF_964211835.1 Anser anser
AAGGAAAAAAAAAAAAGTTCTATTGTGATTCCTTCCAAGTCACTGTACTAGAACAAATTCAGCCCAATCTAATCAGATGACATCAAGCAGCAGTGAAAATGCAATTTGTTGCAAAATTTGTTTTTACATTTCTGTTAGAAGCCCAGTGTTCAGCTCTTTTGCAGCTCTCCATTGGACCTTATCAAAGAACATGTTAGCTGGAGGGCATCAGCAGCACTGATCACTCAAAGGGAAACAGAACAGCTGTGCTCCTGACAGCTGGAGCAAGCATGATGTCCATCAGCAAATAACGGAGATATCTAAAACTGTTCTCCTTAGCAGGGTGCCCCCAGATCCTGTTATGTTGTAAATGAGTGTTCACAGTGACTGCCAATTCCAACCACTGTTTTTCCAATAAATGATAAACATATTTTTTTATATATTTTTATATTAGTTTGTCATGCTGTCATTCATCATCTATAAAGTAGCTTTAGGTAAGAATTATAAGAGGATAAGCAGTTTCAGAGAAGCTCGAGCCCTAAGAATCTTCCTTTGTAGATACGCTGCAAAAGCTCACACTGCAAACATACTCAAAAATTCCATGGGAGGAAAACATTTTCAGTTCATTCTTTTAAATCTGAAAAGGAGCTGCTACTAATGTGAATGTCCCTTTGGTGGATCTTCTCTGAATCATTCTTTTTCTATCCTGACACTGATATGTGCACTCCAAGAATTTTATCTTCAATATCATCATCAATTCACAAAGACTGAGATACATCTGAATCTCTGAATTTTGTATTCTGGTGTCCAGAATATAAGTGCCCAACACTCTTTATCGTACAAATTATTCATACCATAGAATCTTAGATGCACCCTGCAGAAACACAAAGTAAGGTTTAAAAAAAGTGCACATAAGTGTGTCCTATTTCTCAGGCCTTTGGCACTAGCTGAGGAAAATTATGCCATAGATGTAGCTTTAAAAAATTAGATTAAACTATAAAGTTGAAAATGGCTTTAGAACATGGCCTTATGCTGAAAGCATTCTGGCCACTGTCTTATCCTTTCAGGTCATATACAATTTGGAAAAGAAACAGAAATTTTCTTTAGTATTTTTCATTCTAAACTGGAATTTTATATCTCTGCGTGAACATGCATATCATAGACAAATTTCACAAGTTGCCTTCAGCCTTCAATGCTTCCAGTGTGTGTGCATTCCATGTTGTTTTCCTTGGTGTTCTTTCCAGTCTTCCAGAACTAAGATGTACATAATTATTTAAAAAGTATCCCCCCAAAAGAAAAAAAGTATATATTTATCAAAATATAGTTGTCATAGCAATTTCTCAACAAACGCTTACTCCTATGTTTATTTTGTGTGGCTATATCCTTGCAGATGCAAAATACCAAAATGATGTGAGTAAAATTTCCCAAGAGAAAATAAAACAACAATGCATTAGAGAATATATCTCCTCCTTCACTTACTAGATTTTCACTTTCAATTAAGGCAATAAAGACTATTGAAGACCATTACTACTGAAAAGGAATGGAAACAAACAAACAAACAAACAAACAAAAAAAGTAAATTAAATGCTAATACTTTGTGAATACCTTATATTAATGTGTTTATATATTAGAGTGAGAATGAGTAAATTCATAGGATCATAGAATCATCTAGATTGGAAAAGACTTTCCAGATCATCAAGCCAGCCAGCAACCTGACCTACCAAGTTCTATCACTAAATCTTACCCTTTAATGAAGTGTCAACACATATCATAAATATCTCCAGGAATAGAGACTCCATCAATTCCCTGGGAATCCTGTTCCAATGCCTGACCACCCATAAAGAAATTCTTCCTACTGTCCAATCTAAAACTCTTCTGGTGTAACTTCAGGCCATTTCCTCTTGTGCTATCCTTGTCGCCTGAGAAAAGAGACCAACACCCACTTCACTATAACCTTCCTTCAGGTAAGAGCCTTTCCCTCATCCACTGAGCAGCTCATCTTGTCACAGAAGGAGATCAGGTTAGTCAAACAGGACCTGTTTTTCATAAACCCAGGCCCCAGGCTGACTGGGTCTGGTCATCTCATTGTCCTGTGTGTGCCACATGATGGTGCTCAGGATGATCTATCTGTTGCATAGTGTTACCTGGCTGCAAGGTCAGAATGACAGACCTGTAGTTCTTCTGGTCCTCCTTCCAACCCTTCTTGTAAATGGGTGCTACATTTCTAGTCTCCAGTCAACTGTGACCTCCTCATATAGACAGGACTCAGTAGTAATGATGGGAAATGACTTGGTGAGCACTTCTGCAGGCTCCCTTGGTACCCTTGGGTGGATCCCATCTGGCACCATAGACTTGTGTGCATCTAAGTGGTGTAGCAAGTTTCTAACCATTTCCTCTTGAATTATGGGGGTTTTATTCTGTTCCCTGCCTCTATCTCCCAGCTCAAGGTGCTGGGTACCAAGAGAACAACCAATCATACTACTAAGGACTGAGGCAAAGAAGACATCAAGCACCTCAGCCTTCTCCTCATCCTTTGTCACTGTGTTTCCTCCCACATTCTCCTTAGTCCTCCTTTTGTTGTTAACATACATCTTAACAACTTCAGTGCTCATGAGTGGCCTGACCCTTCTTCTGAAAGTAATAAACCAAAACTGCCTGTTCAGCCAGACCAGTCTTCTTTGCTGGCCTGTCTTTCAGCACACTGGGACAGCTTGATTCTGTATCTTTATGATTTCCTTATTGAAGAGTGTCCACCCTTCCTGGACTCATTTGCCCTTCAGAACTGCCTCTCAAGGGACTCTGTCAACCCATCTTCTAAACAGGCCTTAGTCTGCCCTCCGGAATTCCACAGAGGAAGTTCTGCTACCCCCATCTTTACTTTTCCAAGAACTGAATACTTTATTATTTTGTCATTGTGATGCCCAAGATGGCCTCCAACCTCTACATCACCCACAAGTCCCCCTCTGTTAACAAGCAGGACACCTTCTCTAAGGCACCTTCCTTAGTTGGCTCACTCTTAGTTGGCTCTCTCAATTTTCACACTTTGAGTACAGTTTTGATTTATTTATTTTTGTTCTTGCATTATTTCTTTTTAACTTTTATATTTTAATCATGGCTTCTGCTAGAAATTAAAGCCTCCCGTCTCTACAGAAAACTCTACTTGCTTTTGTCAGCACAATCTCAAATGGTAAATTCCACAAATATTTTATGCAATTTTTCCATAGAATAAGGAAATAGGAGGAGAACAGAATTCAAAAAATGTCACCAGCAAGAAGACTAGTTATATTATAAAATAATAATTATTACTGAGCATTAGCAACAAACAAACAAAAAGACAGGAGGTCTATGTGAAATATGTATATTATGGAAAAATTATTTTCTTCCTCTTTAACAACAGTGATATATATCTATTGATGTTTCCAGCACAGCAGTTGAAACAACATTCTATGTTTTAGTTTATAAGCAGTTCTGATCTTTACAGGCTCAACAGGTGTTGACACAGTTTTAATGGGGTGAGGGAAAGAGCATTTATTGGCCACAGTCCTCTACATGCAGTCCTCCACCTGTTGTACCTCTACAACTATTCATCTCCCACAGACCAAAAAAAATATAGCTCAATATAAAGAATATAAGAAGGGTCTGACCCTTCTTCCAAAGGTAATAAAAAATTTTTGATGCAGGTCGGGATGCCATTGGTCTTCTCGGCCTCCTAGGCACAGTACTGACTCATATTTTGCTGGCTGCCAACCAACACCCAGAAGTCCTTTTTTTAGTGGTTAATGGTTCCGTGTCCAGGTGGAGACCGGTGATGAATGACATCCCTCTGGGGTCTGTCTTAGGACTGGTGCTTTTCAATATCTTTATCAATGATATAGACGATGGAATTGAGCGCACCCTTAGGAAGTTGAGTGGTGCAGTTGATACCAAAGAAGGAAGAGATGCCATTCAAAGGTACCTGGACAGTGTGGCATAATGACCACATGGATACCGGGGTTCTTTTAGGATCAGTAACTATACCATTCACTCTACAGCAGTACTTTTCCACTAACTATTCATTGGTCAGCAACTTTGCCCGGCAACAGCAAACACCCAGCAACTTCCATGTGTTAACAGCTGGAGAACAAGCAGTCCAAGACAGCAAGGCGTCTCCTGAATCACCCTTCTTTGTTCCTTCTAAAATCTTTACTTTCCTGATGGCTTCATCGTTAAGAGTCCAATGTTATCACCAGCCATTGGGTTTGTCGATCCCCATGGCTACACTCCCACAGGACAGGCTGGAGAAGTGGGCCCATGTGAACCACATGAGGAACAACAAGTCCAAGTGCAAGGTGCTGCACCTGGGTCAGGGCAAGCCGAGACAGGAGTACACACTGGGAGAAGAACTCATTGAGAGTAGCCCTGTGGAGAGAGACTTGGGGGTTCTGGTGGACGAAAGGCTTGACATGAGCCAGCAGCATGCACTTGCAGCCCAGAAGGCCAACTGCATCCTGGGCAGCATCAAAAGAGGTGTGACCAGCAGGTGAAGGGAGGTGATTGTCCCTCTCTACTCTGCCCTCGTGAGACCCCACCTGGAGTACCCTGTCCATGTTTGGGGCCCCAGTACAAGAAAGATGTGGACCTGTTAGAGTGAGTCCAGAGGAAGGCTACAAAGATGATCAGAGCACCTCTCCTATGAAGAAAGGCTGGCGATGTTCAGCCTGGAGACGAGAAGGCTCCAGGGAGACCTCATTGCAACCTTTCAATACCTAAATGCGTCTCATAAAAAAGATGGAGAAGGACTCTTACTTGAGTAGATAATGATAGGACACGGGGGAATCGTATTAAACTAAAAACGGATAGATTTAGACTAGACATTAGGAGGAAATTCTTCACTGTGAGGGTAGTGAGGCACGGGAACAGGTTGCCAAAAGAAGTTGTGGATGCCCCATCCCTGTAGGTGTTCAAAGACAGGCTGGCTGGGGCCTTGGCCAACCTGATCTAGTGGGTGGCATACCTGCCTATGGCAGGGGTGTTGGAATTCTTTAAGGCCCCTTCCAACCTGAAGCATTCTATGAATCTATGATTCTTTTTTGCAGGGCATCTTTCCAGCCACACTTCCTGTAGCATTGCATTGAGTTGTTATGACCAAAGTACAACACATGACACTTAGCCTTGTTGAATGCCATAGAGTTGGATGTGCCCCATTGATCTAGCCTATCTAGATCAGTCTGCAAAGCCTTTCTACTCTCAAGCAGATTGTCAGCCTTGCCTAACTTGGCGTCATCTGAAAATTTTCTGGGGGTGGACTCGATCCTCTCATTCAGATTATTGATAAAAATGTTAAACTAAACTGGCCATGATACTGAGCCTTGGGGAATGACACTTGTGATCGACTGTCAACTGGATTGAATTCCATTTACTCTGATTCTTTCAGACTGGTCATCCAACCAGTTTTTCTCCCTTGTTCTACACCTATCTAAGCCGTAAGCAGACAGTTTCTCATCTCACTTTCTGTCACTATCTTCCAACACAGGGGGCTGGATACCCTCAGAACAATTAACCTTACTAAAAAAAAGAAAAAGAGTACAGTAAGTACCTCGCCCTTATCTTCAACTTTCATCACTACATTTCCCCTCACATCCAATAAAGGCTAGAGATTTTCCTTTAATCCTCCTTTTGTTGTTGATGTAGTTATAAAACAATTTTCACTGTCTTTTATTACACTAGCCAAACTGAGTTCCAGTTAGACTTTGGCCTTTTCAATTTTCTTCCTGCACAACTTGACAACAGCTCTATAGTTTTCCTGAGTTACCTGCTCCTTCTTCCAGTGTTCCTAAACTGTTTTTTGTTTTTTTTTTTTTTCTTCTTGAATTCCAGAAGAAGTTCCCTTATTAGCCAGGTTGGTCTTCTTGCTTACTGGCTAGAACTTCATTGCATTGGAATGGCCTGTTTTTTCATCTTTATGTTTTCATTCTTGAAAATCCATTCTTCCTGGACTATTTTACTTTTCAGAACAACCTCCCATGGGATTCTGTCAACCAGATATTCTGTCAAACAGAAATTCCTGGGATTATCATCCAGGCTTCCAAGTTGTTTCACAGAGCAGAGAACTGAAGTCTAAACACCATCTATACTAGCCCATCTTAACTTCTCATTTTTATAAAGTTATACATTTGTTATTTGAAGTGATGATGGTGTCTGCAGAAGTCTGCAGATAAAATCTAAACATCAGTTCTTTACAATACAAACAATTCTTACATATGCAAGTGTCATGTACACCTCTTTGCAGGCTAAGAATAATGTCTTTTATTCATGTAAGGACAGACTGTGACCTTTCTTAAAATCTTACTACCACCGACTGACAGTAGCTTGCTAGTGAGGCTGTTACGCAAAACTTTTTTAGCATAAAAATTGTGGTAAAAATAAAAGAGAATTAAAAGTATTTAGGGCTTTATAGTGTTTAGGGGAAGACTGTTTATCCCCTTTCCAAGAGACAGATATATGGATGCCTCCCAGAAACTGTCTAAATTGTTTCCTGAAGCAGTGCTGCACTGTGCTGGCCTTAGCTCAGGGCTATGACTATACGCAGTAATCTGGCCTTTACAGCTGCAGTGTGAGAGACAGTGAGGCAATATGCCTCAATTAACTGTTTACTTATGTACAAGACATGAAAACAAAAATTGAAACTCATTTGAGAACAACAAGACTTCTTTCTACCTGCTGTTTGTCAGCTAAGAGCGGTTTTCAGTGGACTTGAAGATTTTTTTTTCCCTTTTGAAAAAGTGATTTATAATCTCAGTAGTTCTAATTTACTGTAAGCATAACATCAGATTAGTAATGTGTTTAATATGAGTTATTAAATTCCCATTAGACTAAATTACCACCCCTAGAGATATAGAAAAATACTCCAAATTAATTTCTGTCTTCCATTAACTATGCACTTCACCTATTTCAAAAAACATTAGTAATTTTAAGGTTTGTACTACAGTGTTTTACTTGGTCTTTACACTAAATGCAAGAATCCTAGGTCAGATTTTATGCCCTATTCTCTTGGGTGAGCATTTGTTTCAGAAGTAAATAAATGTTCTTTTAAGTGTCCTTTCTGTGCAGAAATAAGACAAAATTCATATTAAGAGCTTTTTGACCAAGGTCTAGTATGAAATAACCTTTGCATTTTACTTGCATCTATCTGGACCTTAATGGACCTGATGACAGTGTAGCATCTTCCACGAATGTTATTCTAATGATATCCCCATTATTTCCTTATTTCAGCTTGCCTAGAAAGGAAGTACTGCTTCCAGATGTGTTTTAAAACTTTGTTCCAAAGCCTCAAAGCTGTGAAGAACAGAAATACCTTTTTATTTGCTGCCTATTCTAAATCTCAGATGAGTGAGCTGTAAAACTTTATCTTGTATATACTGCCATTTCCTGAACGTGAATTGATTTGAATCCCTCTAACTGAGTTATGAAACTACCTCCAAGTTTTTCTCAGAAATAAGAAGGACCTGTGGGATATTGACAGAATGTTCCCTTCTGTGAAGTTAGTAGTTTGAAACCTAGGGCGTGACTTCACAAAACAATAGTTTTCCTATAGTAACTGCTACCTGAATTTTTAAAAATGTAGGGAGACATCAAGTACTAGAGATTAATATTCATGGAGAACATTAATGCTCAAAGCTGGTACACAGCAGCTAACCTGTGAGGAATTATTTATTGGCTTACTAATGGGTTTATATACAGATATGTATATGTCTATGTATATACTGAAGATTAAAGGCAGTTAGCTCACTAGCATCCTATTTAGACAAGTCATTGTCAATTGAATATTTGTTCATGTTTGGTACCATTTATTTCTTGAAGAGATCTTGCTTGAAGTTGTCAGCTAAGTCTACTAAAGTTTTATTTTCGTGTTAAATCATATTTTTCCAATACCTTGCACTTCTTTTTAATATATCTTTATTCATTTTTGTTATTTCTAAAGCAAAATATTCAAATTAAATATGTTTCTTTTTGTAAAATTTAGCAACATTGTTCTAGCAATGGAGATCTCATAAGTATTACATTTTTTGTGTGTGTGTTTCTGTTTAAAGAAAGTCCATGTATTTAATTGATTCCATTGTATTTTTAGAAGTCAACAAGTACTGGTTTAAGACATTTTGGTGGAAGAGAGAAAGAGTAGCATGAAAATATAACCCTTTGTAGTTTGAGTAATCCCACAGAAAGTGTTAAATTTTCTTAACTGGCTAATTGCATTGGGTCACTCAAAGGAGTTAAGAAGTACAACAGTATCTCTCTCTTATAATGGTACTTGTTTTCAAAGTACTTTCTATAGATAATCGATCTTATTCTGTAGAACAAAAATTTAAAGGCCTTCTTAAGAGCTTTCCTGAAGGTAAATCACAAGCCAAACCAAATGAAAAAAAGAAAAAAGCCATTGTCTTCCACCAGTTACCTTATGCTGTCAGTCTCTGTACTCTAATTTTCATTGTACTAATCCTCAGCCTATTTTTCTTCAATTTTCATGCTCCTAAATGTATGTATATGTCTTAATTACTATGTTCTGCAGGTTACATTTGCTGACTTAGGATGGACTAATTTAAATGACTTGCTGAATCAGAATCTTTGTGCAGATTAGGTGGTAAAGGTCACACTTCTCCAAGGCAGTATTTTCTCTGAACTTGCCTCATGTGTTTTTTTTTTTGGTTTGTTTGTTTTTCAATGACAAGCCAATCTGCCACCCTCCTGTTTTGGTGTTCCCATTTCTACATTCAGAACATATTCTTTGACTTCTTCCTTGCATATTTTTTAAAAGACATAAAACTGCTGATACTGTTCTTTTATGTTGGCATAATCATGTAGCCATTAGTTAACAATTGGATTTTATTTTGGGGTTCAGTTTAAGGCATTTCAAAATAGAAGCAATCCCAGAAATAGCCAAAATAGCCACTTTTTTTTTTTTTTTTTTTTTTTTTTTTAACCTGTTGCTGTTTCCTATATCTCTTGGCCACATTTGGTCTTTATTTCCCCATTTTCTGAAAATGATGATTTCCTTGAAGGTCTTTTCCAACCCTAATGATTCTATGATTCTATTATAACACTTTTTAATCACTGTATAATCTGTTTAGTTACTATCTGTGAATGAGATAAATTGTGGATTGAATTTCTGCCAGTCTACAACACTATAACAATTCATCTCTTGTCTATATGTAGCATTAAAAATGAAGGACAAACAGATATACAAATCTATGTTCTCCACATTTATGGTATATGTCATGTCATGTCATGTCATGTCACGTCATGTCTAGAATAGAATAGAATAGAATAGTTCAGCTGGAAGGGACCTTCAAAGATCATGTATTCCAACAGCCTTACCACTTCACGGCTAACCAAAAGTCAGAGCATATTACTTAGGGTATTATCCAAATGCCTCTTGAACACTGACAGGCATGGATTATCAACTACCTCATTAGGAAGCCTGGTCCAATGTTTGACTAGCCTCACAGTAAATATTTTCCTGTTATCTGGGCTGAACCTCCACAGGCACAGTTTTGTGCTGTTCTTGTGCATCCTGACATTGGTGACCAGGCAGAAGAGATCATCACTTCCTTCTCCATTTCCTTCTCCATTTCCCCTACACTTCTCTCCTCAGAAAGCTGTAGAGACCAATGAGGTCGCCCCCTATCTTTCTTTTCTCCAGACTGGACAATCCAAGTGTCCTCAGCCTGTCCTCATAGGACATGTTTTTTAGCCCTTTTAACAGCTATGTTGCTCTCCTTTGGATGCTTTTCAGTATCTTAATATTATTTTCATATTGTGGACCTCAGAACTGCACAAAATATTCAAGGTGAGGCTTTCACTAAAGTTTAGCCCGACTGGCAGCTAAGCACCACACAGCGATTCACTCACCCTCCCCCCTCCCTCTCTGGGATGGGGTAGAGAATCAGGAAAAAATAAAGCCTGTGAGTTGAGATAGAGACAGTTTATTAATGCAGAAAATAAAATAAATAATAATAATAATAATGATAATAGTACTACTACTAATAATGTGTACAAACAAGTGATGCACAATGCAATTACTCGCCACCTGCTGTCCGATGCCCAGCCTATCCCCGAGCAGATGGTCCCCCGACCCCAGGCAGCCATCCCTATATATTTCTTAGCATGATGTCAGATTGTATGGGATACCCCTTTGGCCAGTTTGGGTCAGCTGTCCTGGGTCTGTCTCCTCCCAGCTCCTGCTGCACCCCCAGCTAGCCCACTGGCAGGACAGAGCAAGAAGCTGAAAAGTCCTTGGCTTAGTGTAAGCACTGCTCTGCAACAATTAAAAAATCAGTGTGTTATCAACATTATTCTCTTCCTAATCCAAAGCATAGCACCCTATCTGCTACTAGGAGTAAAATTGACTGTATCCTAACTGAAACCAGGACATAAAGATAGTAGGAGAATCACCTCTTTTCACCTTCTGGCTATGCTGTGTTCTATGCACCCCAAAATTCAGTTTGCCCTCTTAGCTGCCAAGACAGACTGCTGGCTCATATTGAGCCTGCTGTTGACCAGCACCCCTAGGTCCCTTTCTGCTTAGATGCTCTTCAGCCACTCATCTCCTAGTCTGTACCTGTGTCCAGCATTACTCTTTTGCAGGCGCAGAACCATCTCTATGAAAAGACTCCTCCTCTAATCTGAGTGACACCTTTTCACAAAGGACTTCTTCATACAGTGCTTTAGGAAATGGAAACAACACACAAGTGGACCCTGAACTTGAAGGTGTCAATATTATTTCAGGAAATGCTGCTTTCAGTACAGTTTTTCTGAGACAGCCACAATGAACAAAGGATGTTCATACCTATCCTATATACCCAAATTGAAATTATCAATTATATATTTACTACCATTATTTGCTGTCTCTTTAGCACAGGCATCCACAATCAAAAATTAGTAAACATATTTGGATACGCATATATTCATTTAGATTTACAAACTGACCAAAATCTGATCAAAACAGGATCTAAATTTTTAGGTCCAAACCCATTTCCTAAAAACCGACATTGAACCTTGTCATGGAGTATATATCTTTGACATGGCAACAGTCTGTGAAATTTAGTGATGAGCCTAATTTTCTCCTCAACCACTGAATAAGCAACCAAATATAAATAGCTACTGCTACATGCTGGAGGGAAAGGATGACATCTAGAGCGACCTAGACAATCTTGAGAGGTGAGCCCATGTGAACCTCATTAAGTTCAATAAGGCCAAGTGCAAGGCTCTGCACCTGGGTTGGGGCAATCCCCAAGCACAAATACAGGCTGGGGAGAGGATGGATTGAGAACAACCCTGAGGAGAAGGACTTGGGGATCTTGGCTGACAAGAAGCTCAACATAAACCAGCAATGTGTACTTGTAGTTCAGAAAGCCAACTATGTCCTATGGTGTATCAAAAGAACTGTGGTAGAGGGAGGCGATTCTCTCCCTCTGCTCTGCTGTCATGAAACCCCACCTGGAGTACTGCATTCAGCTCTGAGGGCCCCAGCATAAAAATGAGATGGACCTATTACAGCAAGTCCAGAGGAAGGCCATTAGGATAAGAGGGCTGGAACACCTCTCCTGTGAAGACAGGATGAGGGAGTTGAGGTTGTTTAGCCTGAAGAAGAGAAGGCTGTAGGGAGACTCTTCCAGCACCGAAAGGGAGCCTACAAGAAAGCTGGTGAGGGACTCTTTTATCAGGGAGTACAGTGATAGGACTAGGAGTAATGGCTTAAAATCAAAAAAGGGTAGATTTAAATTAGACATTGAGAAAAAAAAAATTTTTACTGTGAGGGTGATGAGGCACTAGAACAGGTTGCCCAAAGAAGTTGTGGATGCCACATCCCTGGAATTGTTTAAGGCTAGGTTGTATGGGACTTTGGGCAACCTTATCTAGTGTCCCTGCCTATGGCAGGAAGGTGGAATAAGATGATCTTTAAGGTCTCTTCCAATCCAAACCATTTGATGATTCTATGGAAATATAATAGACTGAGGAAGAATTGTATTAGGACTTGCAAAGACTTTAGAGCAAAAGGTTGAGAGATATTATAGAGAAGACTTGTAGTTAGGCATGAAGTCAGCCTGAGCACTGGAATGTCACTGAGAGGCAACTCCATTTGGATTGCATGAGGGCACTATCCCTACCCACAGATACTAGGCTTTGTTCTTGTGTTTGGGTATCTGAAATTTGCCAACAGAAAACACAATGTTACCATATTTATGTTCCCTCTCAGACTTAACTCCTAAGCTATTTAAACACTTTATCTCCTAAGGTTCTATACTTCTATGCTTTGAGTTTCGCTAACACGGCAACTACGAAAACTGAATAAGATTTTTGTGTGTTTGTGTAGGTACTTAAGTACCTTATGTAAATATGACCCCAGGAAATTGTGAGGCTCCACGAGGAGTGCTGCGTTTAGATTTGAGGCCCGCAGTAGAAGAAAGATGTGGATCTGTTAGAACAGGTCCAGAAGGAGGGCCACAAAGACGATCAGAGGGCTGGAGCACCTCTCCTATGAAGAAAGGCTGAGAGAGCTGAGGATGTTCAGCCTGGAAAAGAGAAGGCTCTTGGGTGACCTCATTGCAGCTTTTCAGTACTTAAAGGGGTCTTATAAAAAGGATAGAGAGTGACTTTTTGCTCAATCAGATAATGACAGGACAAGGGGGAATGGTTTTAAACTAAAAGATGGGAGATTTAGATTAGATTTGAGGAGGAAATTCTTTACTCGGAGGGTGGAAAGGCACTGGAACAGGTTGCCCAGAGAGGTTTTTTATGTCCCATCCCTGAAGGTGTTCCAGATGTGGTTGGATGAGGCCCTGGGCAACCTTATCTGATGGTTGGCATCCCTGCCAATGGCAGGGGGGTCGGAACTAGATGATTTTCAAGGTCTCTTCCAACCCAAGCCATTCTATGATGATTCTATTCTATGATGAACTGCATAACAGTTACACTGCAGTTGTCTGCTAAATGATGAAAGAATACATTAATAAATATCCTAAGAATTCCTGCAGGAATTCTAAATTCCTAAAAGCCTTGAGTCAGGTTAGTAAGTGTATGTACAGTAACTTTTCACTGCTGTTTGCTCTCATTTGGGAAAAGCTTATGTCATTATCTTTGTCACCCAGCAGCTGGGACCTCACAGCCTTGAAAATGTCCTCAAATTTGGAAAAACTAGTCAACCATGTTGTACCTTAAAAGACTGCATGCTGGCATTGTGCGTGTTTAATCAGATTTCATACACATCTGGGTTCTGCAATACAGCTTGTCTAAGGAAAGTACGCACTCTGTCACTTCCTATTGATAGGGAGATAAATAGAAACAGGACAAATCCACTAGATACCCATGTCTGAGCACTAGGCTAAAGAAAAACAAATCCCTGCAGCATTAACATTCCTTTTCTTTTTCTTTTTTTTTTTTTTTTCCTATTGATAATACATTTTCAACCAGAAAGCTCATAAGTAAATATTACTATTTTCAGATAAATTATTTGTTGACATATTCTCCTGGGGAAAAAAAATAATCTGTATCTATATATCTATCTATATCTATATCTATCTATATCTATATTTATCTATATCTATATATATATATATCTACATCTATCTATATCTATATCTATATCATCTATATCATCTATATCTTTCTATATCTAATCATCTCTATCTATATATATATATCTTTAGGACGGTAACAGTATTCTCTCATTTCAACATTTGCATTTTCTGCTTTAGTTAAAGAAATTTGACCAGGACATATTGCTTGATCTCTTCAGATCTTAGCGTAATCAAGACTAGAAGAGACCTCAGTAGGTGTCCAGCTCAGCTCTTTCAGGCTGCCTTGGTTCAGATCAGGCTGCTCAGGGCTTCACCCAGCCAGGGTGCAAAACCCCCCAGGCCAGAAATGACTGAAAGTTGTTTGTTATGGACTCCCATCTACTAAATACCTGAAAAAGCCAAAATCTTCTCATCTAAGTCCTGCACCCTGCTGATCTCTTTCCTCACTCCACTCAACATCTTTAACTGTCTATAGTAATATAGACAATATGATACCAATGATTGTCATTTCTCCAGCCTGTTCCTCTATGTGAAGGAATAGCAGATCCAGCTGTTCATTACCCCTGGTTGATCCATAGTGTGTGTTCACAAACCTATGGCCAACGCCCTCTGGAAATCTTGACTGCTTGTATGCTGCCTTGTTACCATTTAAGCAGATGTCAGGGAAGTTAAATAAGAATTCCGTAAGAACCAAGGTTTGTGACTCACTCATTCAGAGCAAGTGCCAGATTCTGCACCTAGGAAAGAGCAACCCTGAATATTTAAATAGACTGAGGGATGAGGGTTGGAGAGCAGCCCGGCAGCAAGGAATTTGGGGGTTTTGGTCAACAGCAACTTGAATATAAGTCAACAGTGCACCCTGGCAGCCAAAAGAGCCAACTGTTTCCTGGGGTGCATCAGACCTAGTACTGCTAGCCAGTCAAGAGAATTGATTGTCCTGCTCTGCTCAGCACTGGTGCAGCCTCACCTTGAGTACTGTGTGCAGTTTTGGGTACCACAAGGTAAGAAGTACATAAGACTGTTAGAGAGTGTCCAAAGGACTACGGGGATGGTGAAGGGTTTAGAAGGCAAGATGAATGAGAAGCAACTGAAGTCACTTGATTTGTTCAGCCTAAGCTGAAGCGAAACAGTTTTTTCTTCAGGGGAGACCTCATTGTAGTCAACATCTTCCTTACAAAAAGGAGTGGAGGGGGAGGTACTGATCTATTCTCTCTCATGACCAGTCATAGAACTTGACGGAATGGCATGAAGCTGCAACAGGGGAGGTTCAGATTGGATATTAGGAGAAGATTCTTCACCAGGAGGATGTTTGGGTGCAGGAACAGACTTCCCAGGGAAGTAGTCATGGCAGCAATCATTTGGACAGCCACCTCAGATGTATGGTTTGATTGTCGGGTGGTCCTGTGTGGAGCCAAGAGTTGGACTTGATGATCCTTGTGGGCGCATACTGAGTATGCGTGCACTTGTGTAGCATACTCAGGATATGCAATGATTCTATAATCTCATCTATCCCTGTGTATGAAGGGCAATTTTTGAAGCAGGACACACAGCATGAGGAATAAATGTTTTTTTTCCCCTGCCCATTGTATTTCTGAGAGCAGACTCAAGGGTAGTGGGCAGAAAATCTCTTCGGATTGGCTGTTCATACCTGAACATTTAAGTGTGATGAGAAAAGTGCAATTGGACTTAAATAATGAAACTCTGTTCTGTGAAGTTTCCCAAAATCTACCGTGAGACTAGTCAGGGAACATGTTTTGTTCTCTTTGTGTTCAAATACAGATCACAAAGCTAGGACTCATCTCTATAACGTGATTTTGAACTAGGTAAAAAGTCCTTCTACCCACAGAGTATGTTCTCTTCCCAGATTTTACTTGTGCATACTTGGTGTACAATTGATGCAATTGAACACAGGACAGACACAGTTCTTAGTGAAATCAATAAGACCTAGAAGTATTCAGAACACTGAACAGGAGGGTTCAGATTCCATTCTGAAAACACCTTTCAGTGTAATAGAAGAATAAAGAACATGAACTTTTCTCTCTTTTGTGTTTTCTAACATTCCTTTGGTGTGTTTTCATCCTGGATGAAGATTGTATCTAAAGAATGTTTTTATGTGTATGTATATTGGGTTCATGGATTTTTTTCACACTTAACTCTGAGTACAGTATGCAGAGAAGCTATCTTCCACTGAGAATGCATACCTCTTTAGTAAGCTTCCCTTGCTATATTAAGGCTGGTTACATTCTGTAAATATATGTCTGAGAAATGTGCCCAAAGGCAGAATTAAAACATTTCTGACCATAGAGGTAAGGAAGCCTTCATGTTTTATGGATGATAATACAATGTCTATATATTCATGAAATGAAATTCACTTAAAAAAAAACCTTTAGTGCTGATGTCTTCTGGAAGAATAATAATGACTTCCCTAATCAATTAACCTTTTTAAAAGTATTGTATTAGTGCTTGTAGGTCATCTCATTGGGGATGAAATTTTTCCACAAAGAGCAGAGTAAAAATATGAAGTTACAGTAGCACAAGTAGCAAATCAGAAAATCACCATTCAAAGTGTATCAAAATCTTTGCACCAAGAAAGAAAGTCTCTATTAGCATAAATATGAATTTTGTTTCAAGAAATGAAACTGTCAGACTAATAATGACAAATGTAATATAGGGACTATTCACAGAATCACAGAATGGTTCAGGTTGGAATGGACATCTGGAAGTTACCTGGTCCAATGCCCCTGCTCAAACAAAGACACCTAGAACAGATTTCCCTGAGACATCCAGACAGTTTTTGAAGATTTCCAAGGAGGAAGACTCCACATCCTCTCCAGGCAACCCATGAGAGTGCTCTGCCACCCACATGTTAAAAGTATTTCTCGATGTTTTCATGGAACCTTCTGTATTTCAGCTTGTGCCCATTGCTTCTTGTCCTGCCACTGAACACCATTGAAAAGAGCCTTACGCATCTTGTTTGGCCCCTTCCTTCAGGTATTTATAGATATTGATAAGATTTCCTAGACCCTTCTCTTCTTTAGGCTGAACATTTCCAGCTCTCTCAGTCTTTCCTCACACTGAAGTGGGGAGAGATGTTCCAGTCTCTTCATCATCTTTGTGGCCCTTTGTTAGACTCTCTCTAGTAGTTCCATGTCTCCCTTGTACTGTGAGGACCAGCATAGGACACAGAAATCCAAGTATGGCCTCACCAGTGCTCAGTAGAGGGAAGGATCACATCCTTCAACCTGCTGGTAATGCTTTGCCTAATGTACTCCAGAATACCATGTGTCTTTGTGGTATGTTCAACTTGTCCACCAGGACCCCAAAGTCCTTTTCTGCCAAGCTGCTTTCCAGCAGGAGGGACCCCAGCAAGTATTTATACATGGAGTTTTTTCTCACCAGATGCAAGACTTTGCATTTCCCTTTCTGAACTTCATGTTCAACAAGAAGAAGTTGCCATGTTTCAGAATTTTGTGGAATTTAGATAAACTTCAAGTAGCTGATTCTACAGGTCTTCTGTTGATCTGTTATTGATCACAAGCAGACATTGGATCAAAATCTTTGAAATTCAGCTTCTACCCCTGTGCAATGTTTTTCATTGTCATGGTTCTCTCTGGTGCATTATTATTTATGCATTAACCTTTTAAAATATTTAATATTAATCGTATTTATACGCAGTCCTAAAAAAATATATGGTTAAGTATTTTTGTAATTCACTTACTTGCTAAATAGTTCTTATACTTGTCACTCTCTGTAAAGCTTTTTTTTTTTTTTGGTTTAGTGAAGGACATTTGTATGTATGAGGATTGTTGTCTTTATAGTACAAAAGAGTTAATGTCAGTGAATGAAAACTGTCGACTGTAAAAACTGACTTGTAACTACACAGATCTGACAACACAAATGTTACTATTTCTTATTTTACGTAACTTGATTTGTCAGTCTCTACAACAAGAAATAGATGTATAAATACTTAAATATATTACTTTTGCTTTATAATGAAATAATCACACTCTTTTGCTGTGGGGCTGTTATTATTCACCCTAAAGTTATTATTAATGTCAGGAATAAAGAAAAAAAAATGGATCTGTGTTTCATTATTCTTTGTTACAAAAATGAATCATATTAATATATATATATATATATATATATATAAAACTGTCTTCTGACCATTTGGATACAGATTCATGAGTCACTAATTTCTTACTCGAATCCCTGTTGCCCAATATGATTTTGTATGTAGGTTGTACTCTTCTCTTGGCTCAAGCAGAAGTAAACTAACAGACTTTTTTTTTCTTTTTTTTTTTTTTTCAGCTTCCTTGTTAAGTGTTAATTGTAATTCCTTTGAAAGATCCTTAAAGTCAAATGCTAACTACGTTGATTAAGATGATAAATTCCTGGATGCAATGGGACTAGAGCAGGTCTGGGTTGGCAGGAGCCTGCAGAGCACTTCTGTAGGTGTCTAGGACAGCACTGGTTGAAGAAGGAGTTGAAGGGATGTGAGTGACAGGTGGGGAGGATAAGGAGATGGTCTGCCACTGTGGAGGCGTTCACAGAGATCCTTGGAGAAAGACAGCCCAGGTGATAAAATACCCTTACTAATACACCACCAATAAAGGTAGAGAATTTCTTATGTAACACTTATCTACAGCTATCAAGAGTTTGGTCTTTTGTGAGTCTACTTCGGGATCTCCAGATTTCCATTGAATGTGTATTGTTATTTCTTACTTGTGGTTTCAGAAAAAGTGAATCCTCCTGTATTTCAGTTACTGATTTATAGACACTTTCAGAAAAAAAAAAAAAAAAAAAAAAAAAAAAAAAAAAAACTTGCTCTGTTTATATGTCTGTTCCTAGTTGTCTTAAAATATGACAAGAAGTAGGGGCATCTGAGCATCATGTTTTCTGAAAGAAAATCTTTGAAGTATTTTCAAGGTATTAACATTTCACAAACCCTTACACCCTTAACCAGACTCCACTTTCAATCTTTCCTAATTAATGGAATGCTAATCTATTGGTAATGAAAACTGGAGATGCCCAATTAATTCTTGACCGTCTTTACTTTTTACCTGCTGTTCCTCGTCTCCTACCAGACTGTACACATGTACTTCTGCACCAACCCTGCTTGGAGAAATGCAGAATATACATGGGATATTTATTTTCCTTTCAAATCTAGACTCATAATAACATCATTATCATTTTCATACACTGTCTTCCATTGCAGGTGTTATTTTGAGGGGGATATTTTATGTGGCCTTGATGACAATCATGCACATAAATGCTATCCATTACTGGGGAAAAAAAAAAAAGTCTCTGGTTAATTTACAGAAATTTGAAGTAGGACAAAGGTAAAGCAATATTTGTGGCTATGAATTGTTATTTATTTACATCTCACTAAAGGTTTCTCCCTCGTTTGCTGTGGTTCAGTCATATGCCTTTAAGCATGAAGCCGAAACACGTGAATTGAAAATTCTGTTGACAGGTTAAAGTGAATCATCTTTTTTCATTCAAAGGAAAATAATCAAGCTCTTTTCAAATAATATAAAATGTTAAATGATTGCCTTTTGGGGATGAGGCAGGCTTATCAACATATCTTCTATAGAAAATGATTTCCATTTTGTAGCTGGAGGAACATATGCAGCAGCTTATCTTGTCACTTGACTGCAGTTTCTGATATTTATTAACAGTAGATTTCCTTTAGATGCTATTCTTTCCTGTTTCTCCACATACAACCAATCAATTATTTTCATGAAAATTACATCTGCCCTTCTTTTTCATTCTCATTTCATTAAAGAATATTATTTTATTATTGGTTTTCAAGAAGTATTTGTAATGAGTGGTACAGACCTGGTTCCATATATGATTTATAACAGTTTTCATCTGAGGCTCCACTCCCTCCCCCATCCAATCTTCCCTTGGTCACTTTTATCAAAGCCCATGAGACTGAGATTTTGTAGTCATTGCAGTAAAATACAGCAAGGATGAATTATGTTTTCAAGAGAAAATTTAGGGTTCGTTAGAGATGTACACAGAAAAGGGACTAACTGTAAGATACACAAATGTATACAATATATTCAAAAAGCCTACTACAAAACTAGAGGCCAATTGCACGTTATCTTGACATCCTAGGAACCTGAATGCGCTACATCTATGACTCTGGCAAAATGAAGAATCATATAAGCTGTTATTCCATAGCTAGGAATTATATCAACAATAATAAAAAATCATATTTTTTCACTTCTTGCTTCAGATGTATCTGCTTGGTCTACTTGCAGTTTTCACAATCTTATATCACTCATTATTCTGCTTTTGATTTTAGTGTATGTTTGGTCTACATTTTTTTTTTATTTATTTTATTTTTTTTTTCCCTGTGACTCATCTTACAGTAACTGGAAAGCATAGTTCACAATGTATCCCCATTTTTAATTAGGATAATCAGTAATATTAGAAAAAGTATCTTCTTTGAGCACAAATTGATAAAGCATAACAAAATCTTGGCTGGCTACAGTCCACTTAGAAAACACAGGAGCTGTATTATAAAAAAATAACTGCTTTTGCTAGTAGCTCTAGATCTCAGACTATTTGCTGCCATGAGAATTGATTACATGAAATACTTCTATTTTCTTGTTTTACTGTACTATTTACCTCTTCATTATGATATTATAAAGTTAATGTTGCATATTTGCCTTGATTGCCAAGATTGTTCTTGTCAAAATCCAGTTTGTACCAGTTTATATGTAACACAAGTCTGTGAGACAGGTGACACTCGTAAGTCATACCTGTATTGTCACACAACCATGTGACAAGCATGGAAAAATGTGACATGACTGCTATTTATTAGAACCAAGAAATAGAAGAAGGAAAAACAACAACAACAACAACAACAACAACAAACACCTGACTTTAGTATTTGTAAAACTAAAACCATTCTGATTGAGATTGGAGTAAGATGTCTTGAGTCCTGGAAGCAGAAAGCTTCCAGTTCAGCTAAGATGGAAAAGCCCTGTGACAGCAAATGTCCACAGGGCAGGAGAGAGACCATGTGGACAGCATTCTATCTTTAATGTATTACGCTCATATGGTACTGTGTAAGATATGGATTTTTCTGTCAAGTTCTGGAAAACTAAATTTGCCTCTCACCTCTTGCACAACCAGCATGTGTCTGTTATCTCCAGAAGCTCTGTGTCCTTTCTGCTAGTGTCCCTAACCAGTTCCACAGGGGTGATAGGAACTAACACAATTTCTCTCTGGAAAACAACAAACAGGAGACTGAATAACCAAAGGAGAGCCTTTCAGGGAATGATCTGCCATTCTTTTCTCCTACAGACAAGAAAACTGCAGCTGTCCTAGCTCCATAAGGAATACAGATTTTCCAAGGCTGACCATCTCAGAGACTCAAAATTCAGTAACACAGGGGATAATGCTGGCAGGAGTACAGTCAGCTTAACAGCCTACTCATTGGCTACTTAACAACAACTCTACTCTTTGAAAGCATGACACACAGATTCACTCCTATGTGCGTGCATGGATGTGCCTTCAGCCCAAAGGATTTGTATGGAAACTTTGGTTTCCCTCTAAAACAAACACTCGTCTAGGTATGCCTTCCAGCTGTTTACCTGATATCTCATATTACATTCTCTGTCCTGGCTTAGCAGAGTCAAGTGAAGAAATAGAACGAAGCAGGCAAATGATATGGCAGGATGAATGGCTGTAGCATGTAAGAAGTTTTGATCATATCAGCACAGGAATCCATGCTAGTGCAAAGATTAAAAAATAAAAAAAAAAAAAATAGGCTGTCATATATTTGTTTGTAATCGGTTCAAATGTTTAAGTCTAACAAAGCAAAAATAGTATAAAAAAGGATAAAAAAGCAATATTTTGCGGTCCATCATGCTAATAGCTCACTACTTACAGTAATAACTAGGCTGAAATGAACTGTGTGATGAATCACGTCAATTAAACATGTAATAAATCAGCTCTTTGATCTTACGAACCTGTAAAAATTCTCAGTTCTCTAATTAAGATTCTGGTCATAAAATATGCATCATGTATATTTAGTAGTTTATAAATATTTTCTTCAATAAATCACATAATTCTTACCCCGTTATTGTGAGCGACTGTGTATTGCCTTGTTATAATATCGCTTTTCAAAATAACTATTGCAAGAATTTTCAAATAAATCAGTAACTGAGTATCTATTTGTTCTGAGATATTTTAAGGAGGTTGTATATGAAGAATAAAGCAGCCTATACAAGACTAACTCAAGCTCTTGCTGAAATTTTCTAAAAATCTGATAGTCTCTAGAATGAGGGAACTGGACAGGTGGAGCAATGGGATGAGGCCAATGGGATGAGGTTCAACATCGCTAAGTGCCAGGTCCTGCACTTTGGACACAACAACCGCATGCAGTGCTACAGGTTTGGGGGAGAGTGCCTGGAAAGCTGGGCAGGGGAAACGGATCTGGGAGTGTTGGTTAATGCTTGCCTGAACATGAGCCAGCAGTGTGCACAGGTGGCCAAGAAGGTCACAGGCATCCTGGCTTGAATAGTGTAGCCAACGGGACCAGGGAGGTGATCATCCCCTTGTACTCTGCTCTGGTGAGGACACATCTCGAGTACTGTGTTCAGCTTTGGCCCCTCACTGCAAGAAGGACATCAAGGCCTTGGAGCATGTCCAGAGAAGGACTACAAAGCTGGTGAAGGGCCTGGAACACAAGTCTTATGAGGAGCAGCTGAGGGAACTGGGCTTGTTTAGTCTGGAGAAGAGGAGGCTCAGGGGAGACCTTATGGCTCTCTACAACTACCTGGAAGGAAGATGTGGGAAGCTGGGGGTCAGCCTCTTCTCCTAGAGAAGTAGTGATAGTACTAGAAGGAATGGCCTTCTAGTATTGCACCAGGGAATGTTTAGGTTGGACATTAGGAGATATTTTTTTCCCAGAAAGTGTAGGTAAGCATTGGAATGGTTTGCTCAGGGAGGTGGTGGTGGTGTTCCCTTAAACACCACCATCGCTGTGGGTGTTTAAGGAAAGGTTGGACTTGGTGCTTAGAGACATGGTTTAGGGGATAATATTGTTGTTAGGGGGATGGTTGGACCAGATGATCTTGAAAGACTTTTCCAACCTTAATGGTTCTATAATTATTTCCTTATATTTCCATGCTTATAAAATATTTTCTGTATTTACTTTATTTACCATCAGTTAGCAAATATTGGTACACTTTTTAAGCTAAGGAATATGATCCCTTAGAGCAGTCTATTTAAACAAACTAGAGAGATAGCTAAAGAAAAGTTTACAAATGCCTTAAGAAATGGTGCAAAAATGGTGTAAGAACTACACAAATTTCAATCTAAAAAAAAATTCCAGATATGAGTTCCTGATTCTTATTAATACTCTCAAATGTCTAATTTCATTTACATTCATTTCATATATATTAATTTTAATGTCTCTTGAAGTGCTTGCTTTTTTAGCAATCAAAAGAAATCCTGTCTGAACAGCAAACTTCACAGAAAGGAACAAGTGTGTAACACTATTCCGTGGAAATACTAAAGTACAGATATTCAAGCAGAATGAAATTCTGTTGCACTAGCTTCAAAAAGAATGGGGAAAAGTAGCTGTTAAGACAAAAGTGCCCAAATACACAGGATAAAATAACTAAAATGAAAATGTTTTATACATTCCAAAGAAAAATATTATATTTTATGAACATTTTCTCCATGTAAGAGAGCAGTTACTACATTCATTTTAACATACCATGAATAAAACGCATCAAATGAAGAATCAAGCATTTAAAGAGATTTCGTTTTGTTTTGTTTTGTTTTAAATGACAAAAGGTGTCAAATCAAGCTCTCGGGTTTTTGTTCAGTCTTAATGATCTGACTCCCAAGAAAAGCAACACATTTTGTGGTTTGGATTTCTAATAAATCAGAACTTTAACATTGCATGGACTTTTTCTCATTAGATGCATATAATTGCTGAATTACTTTATATAGAATTAAAAACAAATGCACTTTTTCTTTTGGCCAGTTATACGGTGGGAATAGTATCTATGCTCTGTAGCATTTCAGTTTTCTCAAACCACAACTTTTGTGTTGATTCTTGGCAGAAAATGCAGAAGTGTAATAATCTAACCCACAAAATGTTTTTCTTTCTTGTTTGTTTCATTCCATTACCCACATGTGGCCTAAGCCATTTGTTGGCATTAGGCTCCTTGGCAAGGCATGTTTCCATGAATTTATCATCCCTCCTCTCTCGGTTTAAGGATTTATGTTCCATTTTGTAAGATCATCAAAAATACATTTGTGCTAAGTTTTCCTTTAAATAACCCACTAGCAACTGGATGCATTTGTCTTTTTCAGTACAGCTAAATTACAGACAGCCAGTCAAGTTTTAGAAAAGCCCTAGGAGATGTAGATTTAATCCCCTTTAGCTGAGGACTGTGTTAAACCCACTTCTTGACAAAGTGGTTGTGCCATTTCCCTCTTACATATAGCAGGGCATTATCAACTGCTTCATAATGGAGGAGTGAGAAAAAAGATGTGCACAGAAAGACAATATAAGCACATTAGCTGTGGAGGAAGTTTCTGGCTCTGCACATATATGTCTAGTGTGTGCCTTTGTCTAGGGAAGAGGTGATATTTTAAACCTGCCTTTCTTGTCATTGTCTTTTATAAGCTGTATTACATATCCTCCATCCCACTCAATCCATCTGTTTCAGAAACTTCATTCTTCTAAATGCTCTTCACTCTTCACATAGGAAATAAAATACTTACATTTATTTTCTTCTCTCTGCTATAAAAAAAAAAAATATTTGTTACTGCAATACATTAAAAATAGAGATAAAACTGATTTGAACACATCACAGATCTGGGCAAACTGAAAGAAATGAGAACTAAAGCGTTAAATATTTTCAACAAAGAAGCAGATGCCTATTGATCTCAAGGTTGATTGAATTTAGTTGCTGCTTTTATGAAATTTATTAGCCCTGGGCAGTAGTCTCAACTACATCCTTTATTTTGACAGTTTTTGAACAACAACACTATTGTTAATGGGTGAAAAAAAGCAAGAGAGGATTCAGTATGTATATTAAAGGCATTTGCAAGTGTTCTATTTTCTGTTAACCAACAGTAAATAAAATATATAATGTATTAGTCATATCTTTGTTCCCCAACCTGAATGATAAATTTTTATATTGTCCTTTCTGAACATTTTTTCCCTGCCCTCTCTCCATAAGCAAGATACTTTACAGGCTAAGGTATCTGCATGTCAACACCTTCTGCTGTTAAACCTCCTTCTACTCTGATGATGTAAGCTTTGTTTGTTGCCTCAGTTTGTCTAGCAAGCTTCAAGTACATATAGGCTAGGTTCAATTTCCTAACACAGACATTTAATGCCATTTCAGCTGCACCAAAATATGTGAGCATGAATGGCATATGGCATAATGACTATATGGCATCATATCCCTTCTTAGTATCATCTGGAAGGTAGAAAGTTAAAAAGATATCTATGTATCTATGTTTAGGCAAATGACTCCTGTCTACCTGCTTTTTTTTGTTTGTTTGTTTATTTGTTTGTTTTTTTAAAAGGAGAACCTCTGAGATCCTAGTGGCCTGCTATGATCCTTGGGTCTTCCCAGTAGTTTCTGCAGTGTTCTGGGAATCCTGGGCTTGCAGCTCACATCTCCTAGAACGTGAGACAGATATGAAAATGTCCTAATTCTAAAAATGATTAACCGATTCTTAGTCATCTTGATGTTAGACTACATCCAAGTATGTCTCCGTTAGTTCTGTTTCCTTAGAAGCAGGAAAAGAAACCTGCTGCAGCATTGTGGAGGAAGGGTACAAATCAGAGGCATAGAGTAACAAGGCAGTGAAACTTTTGTCTGGAACTTGATGGTGTCCAGTAATGTTAATTCCATAGTGTTTGTAATTTGTACACTGGTTATGGTCAAGATAACTGCTTGTAGAAATGAGTTCTTTGGTTTGCCTACATTTCTCTAAATGAACACATCCAAAGTTGTAAATGTTTGTTATGTTTTACAGCTATATCACTTTAATTAATTTCCTTTATTTGTAATTTGTACCTATTTATTTATAAGTTTCACTCATACCCTACTATATATTTTGGGGGGGCGGGGGGGGGGGGGGCGGGGGGTGTTGAGATTTTCTTTGAATGAGAACTTTCTATTGCTTTTCTATGAGGTTAACTCTCAGGAAAATAATGTTTCTTGTTTGAAGAGTCAATGGGAAAAAATTAGCAGTTCCCATTCACTTTATCAGTCCTGGATTAAGAACAAGCAATCGATTGAAATGAAATGAAATGAAATGAAATAATAAAATAAAATAAAATAAAAATAAAATAAAATAAAAATAAAATAAAATAAAATAAAATAAAATAATAAAATAAAATAAAATAAAATAAAATAAAATAAAATAAATCTACTCCTCCTATAATTTTGAGTTTTATTGAGAAAAAAAAAATCATGTCCAGCTACGTATCAAAGTAAACAGAAATAGATAAATAAGTTGAACATAACAGACAAGTATCTCCAATGGGGAAAAGAGATGAGAAGGTTTCCTTCAAACCCTTTATTTCACAGATTATTAGAAAGATATGCAGATGAAATGGTGAATATCTAAATTACCTTGTATTCTTTCTCAATTATAAAGTTGAAAAACATACCTTTTCCCTCTCTTCTGTGTTAACTTTGAGGACACCTAATGTCCTTGAAAATTAGATTTTCACAAGATAGACAGATGTTTTGCAATTTTCACCAAACAACAGTGTCAAAATTTGAGTCATGACCTGAATTTCCTTTTCCAATTTTCATTTTACTTTGAATCCACAAAACTGACTGAAATATTGTTCTAAAATAGTCTCACCCGGTTACTTTTTTATTTCTCTTTCCAATCCTACACCGACCCACTTACTCTCCAGTTCCTCCAACTATCCTATCCATTCAAAATTCAGAATCTTTAGTATTGTCTCCAGGTGGTAGAAGTCTGGATATAAAAAAGACTGTTTCTTGCTTCAGTATCTGGAATTAGACTACCAATAGCTGCACGTTAACTATATTTTTGCATATTCTTTTTATCAGATAATCATTCAAAAAGTTTTAGTTTCCTCATCAGTCACTTAAACATAGCAGTTAAACTGTAGAGCTGTTGTTGTCTTCACAAGAGATTAAGCTTTGGCCTTTAGCCAGACAGTCTGAGCCAGCATTAATACAATTCACAACTGGAAGAAGACAATCAATTAATCAATACTATAATTTGGAACTGACCACAGCACTAACACTCATAGCTATTAGGTTTACTGACTGACACCATTTAGGATTAATGAGGTAGCAAGAGAAGACAAACTAAAGATTCATTTAAAGACTTTTTTCTTCTCAGATCAAGTTGCCCTCTCTACTCTGTCATGTTTTTTAACTTGGATATCTCAGTGAGAAATACTAATGTAAACACAGAGTATTGAAATTGTGAATTATTTTATCACTGATGGATTAGGAGCCAGCTCCTTCATAGATCTGTTTGTTGGTTTGGAATAAGCTAATTTAATGCCAGACTCCATAATGTCTCATCAGATATACACAAAATAAATAAATAAATAAATAAATAAATAAATAAATAAAAATTAATTCTGAAGAAGGAAAACATTCCCTTTTCTCAAGCACCCTGGTTTGGCTTTTTTGTTGAAATACAGGTTAAAACTCATGCTTCCAGGGCTTTCTTCCCCCCATGCTCCCCCTCCCCCTCCCCCCCAAAACAAACAAACAAAAAAATACATTATATCTGATTTATCACAGAGCTACTAATACAGAGCATTTATGGAAAAAAAAGTGACTGTCTCTCAACCTAATGATTGAAATAGCGTAGGGTTTTTTTTTTTTTGTTAGTTTTGCAGTAGACTAAACACTGCCCCAAAAAAAAAAAACACGGCAGTTAGGTAAAGCAAAGACAAGGATAGATCAAAATTTAACTCTCCTGTCTCAATCCTACAGAATTATATCAATCTATTATCCAGACTATTTTACACTTCTATTTTCAGTCTGTCTTCATAAGGGTAACAAGTTAAGCAATGTGCTCATAATATATTCACTCATATAGCTTTAGGAATGGTTTCTGAATAGTCTAGATATTGCAACTACTTTCATCTGTATGTTTTGAGCTGAGCTTCCCAAGGCAACAATCTGAATGTGTTCTCTGTAATATGTTTCTGATTCAATACTTCTTTAGAGTAAATAAAGAGCAGTGCTGTGGTATAATGAATGCAGATTGTAATTGCAGTGTTTTCTATACTTTGGGGGGATTTGGGGATTCATATACTTGCAAAAATTTTCTTTTGATCAAAGAACAAGTAAATAAAGAGATTTAATGAATCAAGGTTTCAATCTTCTCTTGAGGATTTTTGAAGGTTTAGCCTTGTCTCCATTTAGAATAAGGATACAGGATCAGCAGCATTTTGCATATGACAATGGAGTGAAGCCATCTCAGTCCTTGGTGGCAGGTTAATGAAGCCCATATAAACTCCAGCAGACAAAAATGAGGCTGTTCACATACTCCTGGCTGGTTATCAGGCTTTCTTATCACACAGAAATTCTTTGTCTTCCATTGTGCTGTTTGTGCAGTTGCTTTTGCAACCATTCAAGTCTCAGCTCTAAGCTTTGATGCAGAAGTCAACACCCTCTCAGGAGAGCTGGAGTCTGAAAAATAGTGCCCCGCTTAAAAGCAATTCCTTCCAGAGAAATTGAACCATAATTTTCAAATATCTGATCTTAAGAATAGTCCTTGATGAAAACACTGCACAGCAACAACTGTATCACAGGTATCGTTTACAAAAGCTTTCTTTCTATGGACTGAAACAGCTTAACAAATTTTGGAGTGCTACCATAATAGACCAAGAGAATTATCAGAGTATCTGGGTTAAGAAACATTAAATCTGTCTTTCCAAAAATCTGAATTCCCACTTCTTTATAAAGAAACCTTCCCAACAAAAATTTGCCACATTCCTCTGGATAGCCGTAGGACAATTAGGTTTTAAATTTCTACGCTTTTATGCAGCCTCTTGGAGTGAAAGAAGCAAAAATTATCTTGATGATTTCCCTGTAAAAGACATCAAATGGCTTCTTTGTATCCTTTGACACATATCAAATGGACTTTTTAAGTAGACATTAATTTTTATATGAAACCTTGGTAGTGCTGCAGACAAACATTTTGCCTTCCAGTTTACATGACTTCCTGTGTATAGTTTCTGATTCACTGGTTTCAGATGTAAGTAGAACAGCACAGAGGATTTTTTAGGAAATAAATGAAATATTGTCAATTTCAGTAATCCAAAAATCCTACTTCATTCCATAAAATAAATAAATAATAATAATAATAGCTTTTTGAAAAAGAAGTTATATATATATACATATTAGTTTTGTTTTTCTTTGTTTTCTGTTTTCCTACTAACTTCCCATCTCCAACACCAGGTCAGCAATGTTGAATATTTTTTTTTTTTTTTAAAGAGAAATGAGTAGGGAGTTTGTTGTTTTAGTTGTTGGTGGTTTTAAATGAAATCTTAAATTTTATTGCAGTTACTCCTTTGCAAGAGCTGGGTCATGAAGCAATAGGTGATACATCTTGGAACACATGACTCATTTCAGAAAAAGAGTGACAACTGCAAAGAGAAAAGCTTATCTTTAATTTTTCAAGGCTAGACTCTGAACTGCATGCTTTTGCTTCTGGATTTTTTTTTTTTTTGAATTAAATTGCTTTCTTAACCAAGTTACAGAACTGGATACCAAAACCCCAAACACAAGCAGGAAAGAGAGAAGTAGGGAAATTTCCATTCAGGTACAAATTTTAACTAAAATTTACTAGTTAACTCATTCACAGTTCAGATGTTTGGATGGATAGCTAACAAATGTATCTCTCTGTCTCTCTCTTTGCTGTCTGTCTCTATGTATTCACATGCTTATGTATGCATATATTTACATATATATATATATACATAAATAACAGTCACACAGTAATTCTCATTACTGTACTTATATACTTTTCTGCTCTTTTCAATAGCTCACCCAGGGAAACAGCAGTATATATTTGTGTACAAATACAGGCAGAGGGAGGGGACCTAGGAGTTGAGGAGGAATGGAGACAGGTCCCTGCTCGACCTCTCAGGAGACGCCCCCCCCCCTACTGCCCCCACCTTCCCAGGTGCGAGTACACAACAGGTTTGTGGCCCTAGAGCTTGAGAGACCGGTGGGTGAAGATGAGGTAGAAAGTCTACCCAGGAGGATACCTAGGGCAATGAGGTCGACTCCACGCCTCAAGACTGCCTCCACCAAGGAAGACAGAAGGGTAATTGTTGTAGGCGACTCTCTTCTCTGGGGGACAGAGGGCCCTATTTGTCGACCTGACCCTAACCATAGGGAAGTCTGCTGCCTCCCTGGGGCCAGGGTCAGGGATGTTGCCAGAAAGCTTCCCAACCTGGTTCGCCCCTCTGACTACTATCCTCTTTTGATAGTCCAAGCTGGCAGTGATAACATTGAAGAGAGAAACCTGAAGGCTATCAAACAGGACTTTAGGGGACTGGGATGGTTAGTGGATGGAGCGGGAGTACAGGTGGTGTTTTCATCCATCCCTACAATAGCAGGGAGGGGTACAGAGTGGACACGGAAAGCCCACCTGATTAACACGTGACTCAGAGGCTGGTGCCAACACAGAAATTTTGTTTTTTTTGACCATGGGGTGCTTTACTCGGCACCCGGCCTGATGGCCGCAGACGGGTACCTATCTCTAAGGGGAAAATGGATCCTACCCCAGGAGCTGGCAGGGCTCATTGAGAGGGCTTTAAACTAGGTAAGAAGGGGGGCGGGGCTGAAATAAGGCTTGTTGGAGCTGTGCCGGGGGGAACAATGGCAAAGCCGGGGGAGAAGGCAATGGCCCAACTGAAGTGCATCTACACTAATGCACGCAGCATGGGTAACAAACAAGAGGAGCTGGAAGCCATCGTGCAGCAGGCAGGCTATGACTTGGTTGCCATCACGGAAACGTGGTGGGACCACTCTCATGACTGGAGTGCTGCAATGTCTGGCTATAGGCTCTTCAGAAGGGACAGGCTGCACAGAAGGGGTGGTGGTGTGGCTCTCTATATTAGAGAGTGTTTTGATGTTGTGGAACTTGATGCTGGGAATGATAAGGTTGAGTCCCTATGGGTTAGGATCAGCAGGAAGGCCAACAAGGGAGGCATCCTGGTGGGGGTCTGTTATAGACCGCCAAACCAGGATGAGGAGACTGATGAGGAGTTCTACAGGCAGCTGGCAGAAGTTGCGAAATCATCAGCGCTTGTTCTCGTGGGGTACTTCAACTTCCCAGACATATCCTGGAAGCACAACACAGCCCAGAGAAAGCAGTCTAGGAGGTTTCTGGGGAGTGTGGAAGATAGCTTCCTGACGCAGCTGGTTAGAGAGCTTACCAGGGGAGGTGCCCCGCTAGACCTTCTGTTCACAAACAGTGATGGACTGGTGGGAGATGTGGTGGTCGGGAGCTGTCTTGGGCAGAGTGACAACAAAATGGTTCAGTTCTCTATTCTTGGCGAAGTCAGGAAGGGGACCAGTAAAACTGCTGTCTTGGACTTCCAGAGGGCTGACTTTGAGCTGTTCAGGACAGTGGTTGGCAGAGTCCCTTGGGAGGCGGTTCTGAAGGTCAGAGGAGTCCAGGAAGGCTGGGCACTCCTTAAGAAGGAAATCTTAATGGCTCAGGAGCGGTCTGTCCCCACGTGCCCAAAGACGAGCCGGCATGGAAGAAGACTGGCCTGGCTGAACAGAGACTTGTGGTTCGAGCTTAGGAGAAAAAAGAGGGTTTATAACCTTTGGAAAAGAGGGCAGGCCACTCAGGAGGACTATAAGGATGTTGCGAGGCTGTGCAGGGACAAAATTAGAAGGGCCAAAGCTCATCTGGAGCTCAATCTGGCTACTGCGGTTAAAGATAACAAAAAAATGTTTTTACAAATACATTAACACCAAAAGGAGGACCAAGGAGAATCTCCATCCTTTACTGGATGTGGGGGGAAACTTAGTTACAAGGGATGAGGAAAAGCTGAGGTAGAGGTACTTAATGCCTTCTTTGCCTTCAGTCTTTAGTGGCAAAACCAGGTATTCTCTGGATACCCAGTACCCTGAGCTGGTGGAAGGGGATGGGGAGCAGGATGTGGCCCTCGCTATCCATGAGGAAATGGTTGGCGACCTGCTACAGCACTTGGATGTACTCAAGTCGATAGGGCCAGATGGGATCCACCCGAGGGTACTGAGAGAACTGGCATAGGAGCTGGCCAAGCCGCTTTCCATCATTTATCGGCAGTCCTGGCTATCAGGGGAGGTCCCAGTCGACTGGCGGCTAGCAAATGTGATGCCCATCTACAAGAAGGGTTGGAGGGTAGACCTGGGGAACTATAGGCCTGTTAGTTTGACATCAGTGCCAGGGAAGCTCATGGAGCAGATTATCTTGAGTGTCATCACGCGGCACTTACAGGGCAACCAGGTGATCAGGCCCAGTCAGCATGGGTTTATGAAGGGCAGGTCCTGCTTGACGACCCTGATCTCCTTCTATGAAAAAGTGACACGCTTAGTGGATGAGCGAAAGGCTGTGGATGTGGTCTACCTTGACTTCAGTAAGGCTTTTGATACCGTTTCCCACATCATTCTCCTCAAAAAACTGGTTGCTCATGGCTTGGACTGGCGTACGCTTTGTTGGGTTAAAAACTGGCTGGATGGCCAGGCCCAAAGAGTTGTGGTGAATGGAGTCAAATCCAGTTGGAGGCCGGTCAGCAGTAGCGGAGTCCGCCAGGGCTCAGTACTGGGGCCAGTCCTCTTCAATATCTTTATCGATGATCTGGATGAGGGGATCGAGTGCACCCTCAGTAAGTTTGCAGATGACACCAAGTTAGGTGCATGTGTCGATCTGCTCAAGGGTAGGAAGGCTCTGCAGGAGGATCTGGATAGGCTGGACCGATGGGCTGAGGTCAACTGTATGAAGTTCAACAAGACCAAGTGACGGGTCCTGCACCTGGGACACAACAACCCCAAGCAGCTCTACAGGCCAGGAGATGAGTGGTTGGAAAGCTGCCTGGCAGAGAAGGACCTGGGAGTATTGGTTGATAGTTGGCTGAATATGAGCCAGCAGTGTGCTCAGGTGGCCAAGAAGGCCAACAGCATCCTGGCTTGTATAAGAGGCAGTGTGGCCAGCAGGTCTAGGGAGGTGATTGTCCCCCTGTACTCGGCTCTGGTGAGTCCGCACCTCGAGTACTGTGTTCAGTTTTGGGCCTCTTGCTACAAGAAGGACATGGAGGTGCTCGAGAGAGTCCAGAGAAGGGCAACGAGGCTGGTGAGGGGTCTGGAGAACAAGTCTTACGAGGAGCGGCTGAGGGAGCTGGGGTTGTTTAGCCTCAAGAAGAGGAGGCTCAGAGGCGACCTTATTGCACTCTATAGGTACCTTAAAGGAGGCTGTAGCGGGGTGGGGATTGGTCTGTTCTCCCACGTGCCTGGTGACAGGACGAGGGAGAATGGGCTAAAGTTGTGCCAGGGGAGGTTTAGGTTGTATATTAGGAAGAACTTCTTTACTGAAAGGGTTGTTAGGCATTGGAATAGGCTGCCCAGGGAAGAGGTTGACTCACCATCCCTGGAGGTCTTTAAGAGACGTTTAGATGTTGAGCTTAATGATATGGTTTAGTGAAGGACTTGTTAGTATTAGGTAAGAGGTTGGACTGGGTGATCTTGGAGGTCTCTTCCAACCTAGACGATTCTGTGATTCTGTGATTCTGTGATTCCATACCTGTAATCTCCTAGGATGCATTTTTATTCTAGGGTAGTTCATTCTACACTGGATAACTACTTCATATTACTGTTTTTTTAATCGCAATGAATGTATGTATACCAGAAATATTTTAGCAGTCTGTATTACACTACAAAGGTGCACAGAGCTGAAGTCCAGACAAATTTATGCTGTTAAATTTTAAGTGGCATGAAATATCAGAAATATTGTTAAGGCTTTAATATGAGAAAGCTACCAGAGCTAATTTTTCTCAAGCTTCACTCTTCTAATTTAAGCATTTTTGCCACTGAAGGGAGCTCTTTTTATTTTGCACAACCTAATGTGTATTTACAAAGAAAAACTGGAGTTAATTTTAGTACAATTTATTGATAAAGTGGCTCAACCATTCAGTCTACAGACAGAAACATCATATACATATACTGTGTACTTCGGCACATATTAAACAGATTTCTTGATGAGATTTGTAGTCTTATTTAAAAGTGTTTAAAGGTTTGTGTTTTAGTTGCTGATTTAATGCAGCTGACGGCTCACTTTGAGTGGGAGAAAGTGGTGTTCTAATAAATGGCTGTAATTTCCCTGACTACTATTAATTGGTAGAACAGTGGTGTGGTATTTTTTAATTTAGGATTTACTGCAGCAGTCAGTATGAAGACCCCATTGTTACCAGTAAAAAGCAAACAAAGAAATAAATAAACAAACAAACAACTCTGGAGTTGAAAAAGCTGTAATTTGGTAGGACAACCACTGACCAGTTCCCTGGATACAGTTAGGTACACCTGACTAAAGCTGTCATTGGAAAATGGATTATTATTTCACATAACTCAGAAGGCCTAATATACCGTCTACTTCATTATTTTTTTCAAAGATAGTGAAGCCAGTCATCCCAGCAAAGTGGCAACATTCTCCCTACAAACAGGGAGAAAAAGCAAACAAATAAACAACCACAAATCTTCTTATCTGTCTCTGCTGGTACTATGCTGAATACAATCAGTCTGATTTTCCTTTTTCCAGAAAGCCGAATAGGGAAATCCCGTGGCTCAACTTAGTGTATCTATCCTGTTGTCTCATGATCTTTTCCCTCTAAAAATTCTTGTCTTTCTGATAAATATATTATCTCAAAACTTGGGTAACTCAAAACAAAAGAAGTGGACAAAGATAAATGTAACACAGGAAAAGTTCTTTATCCAGTAATCAGGTTAGACTCCATTAGAGCTATATAAAAGTCAGGCTGGGAATGTGCATTCTCTCTAATTTTAAATCAGTAATATGTATTTTAAGTAAAACTCTTCTTCAGTTCTTATTTTCTTCTCAGTTGTGAATGGCAAGCATTTAGAAGTCATAACTCTTGCACAGTAAGTGTACTCAGCTTTCACACCAACTCTTATCTCGTGTCATCACAATTCTCCTTTAAAGATTGTTAAACACAAACAAACAAATAAAGTGGTGGTATTCCTCTTACTGTGCCTTAAAGACTTATTAGGTATGTACTATATTATTAAAATGCATTTGTCCCATTTTTTCCTTCTGATTTCAAAAGGGTTTTTTTGTTTTGTTTTGTTTTGTTTTCTGTTTTTTTTTTTTTTTTTTTTTTTCATTAGAATTGCTGTAACGTATAAGGAAGGATTTGAAGGACATAATATGCCATTTGTGATGCATTTCTGCCTTCAGCTTAAGCTCTGATGACACCTCTCATTTCATCTTGGGAGGAGAAAAGCAAAAGGAGTTACACACCAAAACTAACTGACATTATAAGTGGAATTCAATAAACAATACTGTTGTCAATACATGAGCAGGAATAGACCCCAGCTCACTCACCTTCAACTATCCTGATGCTATAGGGCTAATTGGAATTTCTTTTTAAACATGAAGACCTGTTCAGAATGCAACCTGTCCTGGTTTCAGCTAGGATAGAGTTAATTTTCCTCCTAGTATCTAGTATGGTGCTGTGTTTTGGATTTAGGATGAGAATAATGTTGATAACACACTGATGTTTTAATTGTTGCAGAGCAGTGCTTACACCAAGCCAAGGACTTTTCAGCTTCTCTCTCTGTCCTGGTGGCAGGCAGGCTAGGGGTGCAGCAGGAGCTAGGAGGGGACAGACCCAGGACAGCTGACCCAAACTGGCCATAGGGGTATTCCATACCATGCGGCGTCATGGTGAGCAATTAATATGGGGTGGCTGGCCGGGGTGGGGGTACCGTCTGCTCAAGGATAGGCTGGGCATCAGTCAGCAGGTGGAGAGCAATTGCATTGTGCATCACTAGTTTGTACACATTATTAGTAGTAGTACCGTATCCTGGGGTGCATCAAGCACGGCATCGCTAGTCGGTTGAGGGAAGTGATTGTCCCGCTCTACTCTGCGCTGGTGCGGCCTCACCTCAAATACTGTGTGCAGTTCTGGGCACCACAGTACAAGAAGGACATTAAACTGTTGGAGAGTGTCCAGAGGAGGCAACAAAGATGGTGAAAGGCCTAGAGGAGAAGACATATGAGAAGCGGCTGAGGTCACTTGGCCTGTTCAGCCTGGAGAAGAGGAGGCTGAGGGGGGACCTCATCGCAGTCCACAGCTTCCTTGCAAGGGGGAGTGAAGAGGCAGGTGACCTATTCTCCGTTATCACCAGTGACAGGACCCGCGGGAACGGTGTTAAGCTGAGGCAGGGGAAGTTTAGGCTGGACATCAGGAAGAGGTTCTTGACCGAAAGGGTGGTTGCACACTGGAACAGGTTCCCCAGTGAAGTAGTCACTGCACCAAGCCTGTCTGAATTTAAGAAGAGATTGGACTGTGCACTTAGTCACATGGTCTAAACTTTTGGGCAGACCTGTGCGGTGCCAGGAGTTGGACTTGATGATCCTTATGGGTCCCTTCCAACTCGGGATATTCTATGATTCTATGATTCTATGGTTCTACTATTATCATTATTATTATTATTATTTTCCTTTCTTTTCTGTCCTAATAAAGTGCCTTTATCTCAATCCACAAGCTTCATTTTCTCTGATTCTCCCTCCCATCCCAGAGAGGGAGGAGGCAGGGTGAGTGAACAGCTTTGTGGTGCTTAGCTGCCAGCCGGGTTAAACCACAACACAACCCTATGACACAGTTCTGTCCAATAAGAAGTCACAATTACCAAAGACACTGGTCAGTATACAAATGTTCTTTAAAATTACACCAACAGTCTTTAGCGGCTGTCAAGCCCTGGGATTAGTTCCATCAAAACAAGGATTTTACTGTATTTCTTATTTCTGAATATGTTTTGTTAAAATTATGGCTATATAGTTAAGCTTCTGTGAAGAGCTTGGAGAAAATAGTGTGCTGTTGCAGCTGGCCCAACAGCTGCTGTATATGCTTATCTCTGATGTATTTCTGGTGTTGATGTATTTAAGTATACATTTTCAACCATATTTTGTAATAAATCATTCTCTGATAGTTTTAATACTTTATTAAAAAGGTATTAAAATACATTAGTTCTTTCAAATCCATTAATATAATGCAGTGTCTTTTTCAAAAACTACGGAGAATACTTAAAATAGATATTCGTTCTGTGACACATTCAGTGGTACCAGGAAAATAATATGAGACAGACAGTTTCCAGAGCTGAAAAGGAACCTGAATCTTCTAGGTAACTTTGTAATTAATTTTATATTTTCATGGCTTTCTACTGTTGTTTTTCTTTAAAACAAACACACAAGCAAACAAACAAAACAACAAAAATACCACGAAAACAACAACAAAAACAAATTCTGTCTGGTTAGCAGTGAAAAATCTAGGATTTAAAGTTATGGCTATGCAGTTAAATGATTACTTATTTCTAAGAAAAGATTTAATACTAACAAGTTTTCTGCTTATTGCAATTTTCTTTAATACTTTATAAATATACAGCTGTACAAATATGGTACCTTTCATGAATTTGGCTTCCTAAATCATCAATTCTTTTCTTTCATTTTTTTCAATGACATTCATAAAACTAATATTGACTTGGGAATCAAATTATTAAAATCGAACAGGGAATTAACCATCCTTTTCTGCTGTTGGAAAATGTGGATTTACTGTATAGAAAGTGTGAGCTTCCACCTTAACCAAATTCTTTGTGGAAAAAACTTAGATATTATTAGTAGGTTTCATCAAAAGGAATGAAGTTAGAGAAAGTTGCAGAAGAGATTTTACATAGAGATAATTTCATTAAATCAGATTCTTTATCCTACTCTAGGTTTGGGGAGCTAGTAAGTCTTTTCCTAGAGAAAGGACCGTAGCTACCTGGCCATGCTAAAATAACGCTATATTTTTCTCAAATACTAGGGTAATACATTAAAATTTCAAAGCTCTGATTTATTCTAGACTATTTTCTGATTCAGGCATCCTTGGCAAAAAACAGATCATTTAGGGTAGGGCTGTTTTTTGATTTGATTGGTACTTGGAGCATATAGCTGAATAATAGTTCTGATATCAATTATGGTGTTTCAAGAGGCATAACACAAACAAGCAAAAAAAATAGAATACAGCAAAGTAAAGAAAATTCATAGACATATTTTTCTCATTAAAAAGCAAAGGTGGTTAAACAGAATGAGGATATAGGGCAGGGAAAAAAAAAAACAAAACAAAAAAAAACAAATAAAAGAAAAAAATAAAGAGGTGGATAGGCTTCCTGTATACATCAGAAACCTCTCTCAGTTAACATTTGATCAAGAGATAGAAAGGACTGCACCAAGGCTATTACATTCAATAATATATCAGGTGACTTTATTCTACAGAAAGAAAAAGAAAAATGAAAGAAAAATATTACATGAATTGTATCGTAATTTAGTAGGGTTTGGGAGGAGTGAAACAGGATGGACTTGGATTTTTTTTTTTTTTGATTTTGGCAAAAAATCAGAAGAGAATATGGTGAAGTACTATGTATGAAATTGCTGATCTTCTATTTTTGACTGTTGATAGCTTGCAAACATATGAACTTTTGAAAAAGAATTTGCTAGATTTTAAACAACAGTAATTTTGGTAAATGTCGTAATGTTTATACATGTTTGCATGTACAATGGCCTCTACTAAAAATAGTTCACTTGTATATACACTGCAGTACTTCCACTTGAAAGATATTGTTGTAAATTCTGCATAATTTTAGAAAGCAGTAATAAAGACTAATCCTTGATGCTTTTTGAAAGTTATGAAGATTAAATAATTAATTGAATGCCAATAGCTGCCTAGCCTAAATATATGTGTCTGTGAAATTTCTAAACTCTGCTGTAGTGGGGATGCAGTCCTGATGAATTCTTAATCTCTTCAGTCCTGGTGCTGCATTATTCCCACCTTTCACTTGAATCTTGAAGACCCGTGCATGGCTGGATCTACTACTTATTCGCCCTTATCATTTTTTATGAAAACCTTATGTCCTCTGGAACCAATCTGATATTATAGCTATATAGGAAATATATAACAAATAAAAGAAAAAGGTGTATCAGTTCTCCCTTTCAATACATATTCAAGCACAACCATTAATTGGCTAAGTTCTGGTTAAATTTATGTTTGGTGAAAGGCTCAAGATAGTTATATTAAAAAAAAAAAACAACTTCTTTCTGTGTGTTTCTAAGCACTATGTAGATGTAAAACAATACATGCATACATACCTTTCAGTGAATGATTATACAATAAGACAGCACACTGAGAGTTTACTGTAATTACTAAGGATGCCTTCAATGTTTTAATATAATGAACCCTTAACTACCCTATTTTTTTTTTCTTCTAAAGAAATAAAATAATAAATCTCTATAATTTTTTAATGGGCATATAATAATAGAGTGTACCTGCTGAACATTATTCATGGTTTCCTTAATGAAATGAGTCTCCCTCCTGTGGCTTTTTCCTTTTTCTTTCTCTCCTCGTTTTAAACTAACAACATAATGACGCCACCATGGTGGAAGATGAAACTGTAAAACATGCCTGTTCAAAGGCTGCGTCACTTATTACTGGGCAGCAAGTTTAAGAGAGGAGTAGTATGAGGAACTCTTGACTCTGCAAGTTCCAGAAGGTGCTCTAGAAATCTAGTTTAATTTTTAATGATGATGTTAACTTTTATGTTATGGTATCTGTACAATGAAGAAATCAAAATCAAGATCTACTATACAGTAAGAATATAAAAATATGTTAAATCATATACTGTAGGAAATAAATTCTCAATTTGCTATGGAAATTTCACGGGATATTGATTTATAAAGGGAATAAACACCCAGATTAACATTAAAGGGAAAGGGATTTTTTTTTTTTTTCTGAAAGAGTTGTTCTGATTTTAAAGTCCTCCTATAAAAAGGAGGACTTCTGTGATTAAAAACAGCTTTCTATTACTATCAAAAATTAATCAGATAAGCTCTGGGTCTGATTAGATTAATTTAGGTACTTTTAGATTTACATAGATCTTAAAACTGTGAAGCACGACAAGAATGACCTTTGTTCAAATCTATTGCAGAGTGTACTTTCCTGTACATACAAAAACTTTCATGGTTCAAGAATGTTCTGATAGGTACAACACTAAAAACATAAGAGCTCTCAGCTTTAAAAGAGACACTTTAATTTCATATTGTATGGTGATTTAACATTGATAGGCAACTCAGCACCACCATGCTGCTCTCTCGCTTCCCCTCCTCAGAAGGACAGGGGGAGCAAATAAGATGAAAAATATTCATGGGTTGAGATAGGGACAGGGAGATCCCTCACCAGTTAACATCATGGGCAAAACAGACTCAACATACCAAGATTAATGTAATTTTTTTTTGCCTGTTGTTAACAATCTAGAGAAGCAAGAACTAAAAGCAAACCGAAGCCACCTTCCACATACCGACTCCCTTCTACCTCCTCCCCCCAGGTGGCGCTGGGGAATCGGGAATGGGGGTTGTGGTAAATCCATAACGCTTTTTCTCTGTTGCCACTTCATCTTCATTCTCTTCCACTGCTCCAGCATGGGGTCCCCCCCATGGGATACCATCCTTCCCAAACTGACCCAACATGGGTTTCACATGGACTGGAGTTCTTCATGAACTGTTCCAACATAGGTCCTTACCACAGGTGCAGTCGTTCAGGAGAGGATGCTTCAGCATGGGTCCTCCCCAGGCGGCAGCACCTGCCACACCTCCTGCTCCACTCACCCCATGCTGCAGCACGGATAGTTGCTCCATTGTGGGCTGCAGGAGGATAGGTTGCTGCAACATAGGCTTGCTGCACTTGCTGCAGGGGTGGTCCACTTCCTTCCCCTCCTTCTTCACTAACCTTGGTGTCTACGGGGCTGTTTCTTTCATGTATTTTCTCAGGTCTGTCCCCCACTTGCCGTTGACCAGCAGGTTTTTTGTTTGTTTGTTTGTTTGTTTTTTCCTTCCTTACTCTACTGTCATAGAGGCATAGCCAGTCTCACTCGTCAGCACTACTTTTGGTAGCAGTGGATCCCTTTTGGAACTGGTTGTAAGTGTCCCTTATGTAACCTAATACATACCTAAGGAAAAAAAAAAAAAAAAAGTGTTGTTTTACTATGAATCCCATTTAAATTATATCCTATTGTTTTTTAAGCAGGCTCTTTCATTGAAAAAAAAAAGTCTCTAATATCACATTTTAGTGAAAATAATAAAATACACTATTGTATTTATGTGCATCAATCACCAGTTTCTTGGTAATACAAGAATTAAAAGATTGGAGAATCTTTCACAAAAGGGCCTTCTAACCTGCTCAGTTGGATGCTGTTACTTAGAGGACATGTGAAAAAAAATCTCATATGTGTCTATGTGACATTTTTCATTTCAGTGTCTAGTTGTCTTGTCTTGTCACTACTGAAAATACAGTTCAGTACTTCTTTGCACTTGCATATATCTTCTAGCTAAAAAAAAATGGTTAACTTTTACCAACTGAAAAACAGCTAAAACTACTTTGTGCCCACGAATATTTGTAGCATTTTCATGGAAAGGTAATAGTATTTTTAGTATGAGAAAATATTTTATCCGGAAGTTCACTAACGTAGTGTTATTAAATAAAATCATTGAATGATATTAAATTTTTAATGAAAATATTAAAATCATTCATCAGCTTTAACTTTGGCTTCAAGAGTTAATTCCTTTTCATTGCATTAAAATGATGAATGTGTAACAACTCCAGAATTTATTCAGTTTGTATGAGTATGTGACTTCATGTGCAGAAATCACTCTTTTTATGTTTTAGAAATACATTGGGCAGTGTAGTCTATTCCATCAAATTACTCTACAAACATAGCATGTTTGTCAATTACTGGATCCACAAGGCTTTCCCATACTACTGGATTTGAAGAGTAAATATGGGTGCAGGTATGTGTAAGCATGAGCACTTCTATGTAATTTCCTCCAGTATTAATGATATAAGGACAATTTGTAACATGAATGTGTTGGTAAAAATGGTTGGCTTGAGCAGCACAAAGTCTTGAAAGAAAAGAAAAGGAAAATTTCCTCATTAACTGGAAATACGTTTGTGAAATATGTTTGTTTGACTTATGAACTGTACATAAAATGAAACAGATAACAAACAGTAGGTGTAGTGAGTATATTGATTTACCTTTTAGATATCATATTGAAGAGAGCTAATAAATTTTATTTATTTATTTATTTTGGTAAAACATTAAAATTTTGTGTAAACTCCTAATGAATCAGTAACATCACCACTGTTTGAAGATATTTGGCTTTATTAGTAGTCACACTTCTTTTCACAAAGGCTTTTAGAAAGTGATCATTAGTTGCATTTTCTGAAATGTAATTTGCTTTGAGCTGCCCATTTTCTGCATTATTACTATATAAGTTACTTTCAATCTACTGCTCACCATTTCTGATGTTGACAGAATTTCGTCGCTTTAGTGCAATTGTATTTTTGAGGTGATAGATTCACTAGCATTGCAATTACAACCATGGAATTATATGAATAACTTTAAGATGTGATTAAATGAATTTCTTATGTTGCTTAATGACAATACTGTCTATGCAGTGTACTAAATTACTATTAAGGGATATTTTAAATCACTTCAATAAATCTTAAAATTATTTTCAAATATCACTTAATGCTTCCCAGTTAACAGAACAAATGAATCATTTCAGATTTCATTGAAAGCTCTTTAGTATATGTTACCAGACTCTTTTGGAGTGGTTTCAAAATGTGACAAATTGCAGTAAATCATTCTGAGACATCCCAGCACCACTTTTACAATTATAAAGTATTATGAGATGCTTTGTAAATCAATGTAGATTACTTATCAACTCATGTTTTTGTCACATAGCAGAAACGACAGAAATAAAAATCTCAGTGAAACATTCCCTTTTCCATCATATCACTTTGTTTAACAGTTTCTCATGTTGACACATTATGACTCCATAATGAGGAGAAGAGTTAGTTTCTAAATGAGTTTGTCAGAAATTTGGAATGAATGATGTGCTATGAGAGTTCTCATGGAAGAACTGACCACATTATTGTTGCCTGCACAACAGTCTTGGCAGTCTTCACACACAAAACAGCTATGGCCAAAGGAGTGGAAAATACTTTTCTAAATTATGCAGCTAGTGAAAACCCATTGGAAAGCATTTATAATTACTAAATATAATTTAAAAATTACTCACATTTATATTTTTACATATGGATAACATATGCAATACAGACTGAGAAATATTTTTATCATCCTGAAATTTTTTTAAACTAGCTAATGTTACATAACAAATTCCCACTGGACTCCAAGTATGACTTACCATTGCTTAATGCAAAAAATACAATGATTTAGTATAAAGATGCATGTAAAATACCATGAAGTGAAATACCTAAAATCAAAAATACTATAAAGTATAATGAATAGCAATCCTAGGATTTCCATTCATAGAATAACAGAATGGCTTAGGTTGGAATGGACCTTAAAGATCATCTAACTCTAACCCCCCACTCAAAGATAATACATGAGATTCACTAGTGATACACACTTTAAAATAAATAAACAAATAAATAAATAATAAATTCTGGGTCTATTTTTATTTTGTCATCTGCCCACAATTTAATACACATGCTTGTTTTTTCTTGAACTAAATGTCTGATTCAAAGGTTAAAACCAACCAAATCCTATGCATGTTACTGACATTGTCATTAACAATGTCATTGATGATAAAGTTAATAAAGAACCAATTTTAAAAAATTCTTTTTGAAAATGTTGTGGCTACATTAGGAAGCAAATTTGGCTTCTCCCAGACTATAAAGTATCTCTTCAGATAAGTTAACACTGATAGTGAAAAGAATTAGCAGAGAATTACACAATATTACACAATACAAATAGAAGCACATACATGTATATCCATTTTCTGAACAGAGAAGCCTGAGAGGATGGCAATACTAGAAATCAGTACTAAAATACTAGCAGAACTGAAATGGCAGGCACAGTATGTAGCTTGTATGCTAGACAAGCTTTCTTGCACAGCTTTAAAGTGTATTTCATTTTTGACCTGTGAACCCTTTCTTTTCCACTCTCAAGACTCTCTTGAGCACAGATTATCAGTCATGCAGAAATATATTCTGTTTTCATGATATAGACAAATGTTCACTGAAGATTAAATTAAGAACCAAACTCACTCCATGTGTGACCTAGTACAAATGTCAACACAAATTGCTAGTGGAAAAAGTCTGGAGCACTGAACAGCCATGACATCTAGTTTCTTAAATTAATGTCTGGGTTTTTGTTTTTAAATTCATTTTCTCTTCTTCTACTTTCTGTTAGCAAGAGCGGGGAATTCTGCCAGTGTTTTTGACAGGAAATTTCAGAGGTAAGAAAGAGCCTCCCCCCCCCCAAAAAAAAAAAAAGATACTTTTTTTTTCTTTACGCCTGGGAGCCACTCTTACCTCTTAGAGAGAAAAGAGGCCTTCCATTTTACTTTGCTATTATAGACACCTCACTAGTCCGTATGAATGGACCATTTTCTGACATTTGTGACTTTGGAAAAGAATAATAATTATTGAATTAAACTTCTATCAAAATTGTTTCTTTAGACTACAGGAAGAGGAATGTTTGCTCTCTACAAAATACATCATGCATTTTCCTTCAGAAATAAACTGTAGTGTGAAAAACTACTGCAAGAGAAGGGGAGTCATCAGATCAACAGCTGATTTTAAATATTTTCTGGTAGCATAAATATGAGGGAATGGAGAAGATGTAGGCACAAGATCTTTTAGACCGTCAAATTTTATTGAAAAAATAGGAAAGTGAGTGTTTTAATCTAAGCATTTTTGTTGTTCTTTTAAGTTGTTAAATAGTGAAAAATCTGTGTCATCAGGTTCATTCCAATAATGACAGATTTCAGCATAGACCATGTACATGCATTTTACTTTAGTCCATTAGACATACATGATGTCTATTTTTTGTTTACTAACATCATTTTATCAGTTGTCTCTGGAAATCCCTTCTCCAGTCATTTTGTCCATACTATATTTGTAGTGATATCTCCTCTGTGGATTCCTTTTGTTGTTTGTTGTTGTTGTTGTTGTTGTTGTTTTGTTTTGTTTTTGTATTGTTTTTGTGGAGTTAGTTATCCTCAGATACTAGCCATTTGATTTAAAAAAATAATAATTTCACTATTCTTTTATAAAGCAAGACCATCTGACTTCTTCAAAGCAGTCAAAGTTTGTCAGCTTTTCATTCTCCAATACTCCTTTTAAGCTACTCCTTTCCAGTAGTTGTTCTGTGGGAAATGGGGACCCTTGCCAGGATTCCCTATTTAAGCTTAACTGAATTCACAAATTATTCCATTTATTCACTGGTCAGACAAAGACCAATGAATACAGTACGGATACAATAACAATGACCATAGGCTGAAATAGTATAATTTACCAGTTTATGGAAGAAACATAAAAGAAAGGTTATGTTTCAAGATTAGCTCTCTGTATTATCTTAAATTATTTTGGTGCAGAATTAAACAGACGCTGGTGAAATTCACAACTGGAATGAGTGGTGAAGGTGAGTCAAGACAGAAAATGGACAAAAATGTTGGATTAGAAATAAGTATAAGAAAAGCAATAAAAATAAATTTTATTCTGAGAAAGTGGACTATCTAAAGGCTCCCATTCATTATAGAAAATGTCAGAAAATCATGAATGCTGAAAGAAAACCCAGATAGCATCTAGAAAAAAAAAAAATGTGGAAAGTATGTTAGGTCTAGTTATCAGGAATAAATTTCCTAAGATTTTTATCTAAGGAGAAAGTTAGCTGTTTGACATAACATATTGCAGTAGTTTTACCCTGCTGGGCAGCTGAACTCCACCGCACTCCTTCTCCTCAAAGGAAAAGGGGGACAAAATATGATTGAAAGGGCTTAAGGGTTGAGATAAGGACAGGGAGATTGGTCAACAATTATTGTTACAGGCAAAACAGACTCAGCATAGGGAGATTAATATAACTTATTGCCTATCACTAGCAGACTAGAACAGTGAAAAACTGAAAGCAAACTAAAAACAGTTTTCACCCCCCATCTTCCCCTTGAGTGGTGCAGAGAAACAGGGAATGGGGGCTGCGGTCAGTCCCTAACACTTTGTCTCTGCCACTCCTTCAGGGTCACTCTCTGCCCCTGCTCCAGCATCGGGTCCCTCCTATGGTATGCCGTCCTTCTTGAAGTAATCCCGTATGGGCTTCCCACAGACAGCAGCTCTTTGAGAACTGCTCAAATATGGGTCCGTACCATGGGGTCTATCCATCAGGAGCAAATTGCTCCAGCACGGGTCCCATATAGGAGGCAGCTCCCACCAGATCACCTGTTCCTGAGTCAGATCACCTCCTCTCCATTTGTTACAGGTCTTCCCCAGTACCTGCTCTTGCAGGGGCTCTCCATGGTCCACAGCCTCCTTCAAGCCTGATTCACTTGCTCCACCATGGGCTCCTCCATGGGCTGCTGCTGTGGTACCCCATGGGCTACAGGGGAACAGCCCGTTCCACCAAGGTCCTCTTCATGGGCTGCAGGGGAACTTCTACTATGGTGCCCGGAGCACCTCATCCCCCTCCTTCTTTATTGGCTTTGTTGTGTGAAGGGTTGTTTCTCACTCCTCTCTCTCCCACCTGCTGTTGCACAGCACATTTTTTCCCTTCCATAAATCTGGTCTCACATAGACACAGCCAATATCACTCATTGGCTCTGCTTTGGCCAGCCACAGGTCCCTTTTGGAGCCAGATGGAGCTGGCTCTTATCTGACATGGGTCAGCTTCTAGACTCGTCACAGAGGCCAGTGCTGAAGCCCCCTCCCCCTCCCCCCTCCGCCCCGCTACCAAGCCCTTGCCATGTAAACTCAATACACGTATCAAGGTTTTGTCTAGTCTGTGGTAGTCATGTCTAGTTGCAAAGGTGATATTCTTATGACTATGGTCTTCTGATAGACTTAAAGTAGAAATGTAAAGTTTTTGCCCACTGGCATATTTGCTTAGCTCAGAAAAGTTTGCACATGTGCAGAGTAAATATTTTTGGGATAATATTTTGTCATATTATATTTTTTATGTATTTTATATAAATATCTTGGCATATTAAAAGTAATTTTCTGACTATAGCTATTAGGAAAAAAAAAAGAAAGAAAAAGAAAAAGAAAAAGAAAAAGAAAAAGAAAAAGAAAAAGAAAAAGAAAAAGAAAAAGAAAAAGAAAAAGAAAAAGAAAAAGAAAAAGAAAAAGAAAAAGAAAAAGAAAAAGAAAAAGAAAAAGAAAAAGAAAAAGAAAAAGAAAAAGAAAAAGAAAAAGAAAAAGAAAAAGAAAAAGAAAAAGAAAAAGAAAAAGAAAAAGAAAAAGAAAAAGCTACTATTCCATATTTTCTTGTCATTACAATGTTGTTTTAATCAAATATTAAAAATGAATCGACAAGGCAAAACATTTGCAACAGTGGTGCCATTGTCTCTTTCTGCAATATGAGCATTGACTTCTTGCCACAGCCAATTATTTAAAATACAGCACTAGATGAAGTAGTGAAAACTGAAACTGTGCCTCCAGGCATTAAAACATCAGGGGATTAATACTAATGTTTCATTTACATGATAGAAAGGAAATGTTATGTTGCTTAACTTCACAGAAGAGTGAAGAAGGATGGAGAAAGAAATTTATTTTCCTTGCATATATTAAGAAAAAATAAAGCAAATATTTTTGGGGGCCTCAAAATATTACCCACAGCAATTAGTAAAATTGATCAGGTTAAATTCTAGGGGGCATATTGCCTACAGTCATGGGGAAAAAAAAAAAAAAAAGACTTTCTGCTTGAGTTGTCTTTTTTCTCCCTTTCCAGGTTTTGTAAAACACTCTAATGTCATCAGTCAAAATATACCATTTTTAACACCTCACATAACAGAAGATAGTGAGCAAGACAAGATCCAGACTTTGTTTTAGGGAGTTTTAAACAGGTTAAAACACACACCAAAAAAAGCTCTTTTGTAACATGCCTATTAAAAATAAATAAATAAATAAATAAATAAATGAAAATCTTCACTAGCTTATTCCTGAAGGGACTGGAAGGCAGACTGACTTGCCTTTTTAGTTAATGCTCTTTGCTCTGACAATGTCTTTTTCTGATGTGACAGTCAGATTATGGTCTCTAGTACAGCATTACAATAACACTGAGTATTCAGTTTAGCCATTAGATCCAAAAAAATGCATAGCTAATCATACTTTTCTGCCTTTACTAGGGTCTGAATTTCTGGGTTTATTATGCCCAAAGACCACAGGTTACACAAAAGGTGTCCATCTTAATTTCTTGGTTTAATTCTTTTTGTCCCAGATAAACCAAAAAATACAAATTAATCACAGGGAATAAACATGATCGCTGTAGTCTCAGTTATAGAACTGATATAATTCTATATCATAAGGATTGTGAAGTTTTAAATTCCTGTTCATTCACTGTTGCTTATGCTACCCTCTCAAAATCTTTAAGAAAAGAATCTGCCACCTCCTCCAAGCCTGACAATATTTTCCTTTTCTTTTTGGCAATATAATTTTTTCTTTGCCTTTTTAAATGTCCTAAAATAGACACTGGTGTTTTATTTGACAACAATGATCACTTCTATTTCCTGGTGCATAGAAAGACTTATACTAAAATATTTCTGATCAACAACTTGACAGATAGCTATATAAAATAGTCTACGTGAACTAAAAGATGTCTTTTATTTATTTGTCAACTAATGCTTGGGGTGGGGTGGGGGGGGGGAGGGGAGAGAGAGAGAGAGAGAGAACAATACATTTTGTCTGTGATCCCATAAAAAAAACTAACTTTTACAAACATTTTCAACTTGAAGTACTTATAAAATACTATGGCTAGAAAAGTAGTTGAGAGAAATAACTTCCTGTGCTAAATGCAATGAGTTTGCCATAGCTCTCACTTCAGCAAACATTTACAGACCATTTAAGTGAACAAATTTATTGTTGTAGCCTACACACGTGTTTAAGGACAAAATATTTGGTAGGCATCTATAGGATTCAATCTTCAATCAGAAAACTAACAAATGGTTTGCTACGTTAACATTATTTTATTAGTATTTTAAAGTGAAAAAGAACATCTAGGGATGATGGTAGTAATCCTGATTTTAAAGGATAATCTTTCTCCCTTGATGGGGGGAAGAAGGGGGAGGTTAGAATTTAAATTCTGCTGCACATGAAGGAGTGATCTTACATTTTGTTAAGTACAAAGAAAAAAGCACTGAGGCATTCAAAATCAAACATTTCAGTAATTGAACTGGAGATTCAGGGTTCTTCTTCCATTCTGAAGCTGTTTGTTTTTTATTAATACAGAAGGATTTAATACATCACGAAGATTAACTTCATATGAGAAACTGATAAAACTCAATGTTTTTTTTAAGCTTTAAAAATATCTTACATGAGTCTGTGCAATAAAATATCAAACAAATTTCTAATAGTACATATTGGAAAAGTATATTCTTAAACTGAGATGGGATTTTTAAAATTATCTAGATCAGTTAGGTTTGAAAAGGTCAATTTTCATTATCAAATTATTTTCCTATTTTCTTCACAGCCATTTACCATAGACTTTCAATAGGTCCTAGTTTACTCATGACACAGATTTTGCAAATGTGTATGATACCGTAAAGCTTAAACACTGTATTTTCAAAGATTTACACACATAATTTCTAGACATACAAACATGAAGGGTTTTTTGTTTGTTTTATACTTTAAACATTTTGTGAAAGACACTAGACTTCAGAAACCCTCAAATACCGCTATATATTTAATATATTAATTTTATAAAATGCTGAAGTAGTTTTCTGATTTTCAGCTCTCTTCTTTTTCATCTTACTGATACACTGTGAAACAGGCAAATTTAGCAACTTATACAAAGCAAGTTATTGTTTGTGGTCTTGAATTCTTTCCTTTCTGTACAAAGGTAGGTACACAAATCACTGAGAAATATCCAATAAAATTACTCATTCAACAAGCATGTAAAAAGAACAACAACAAACCACAAGAATAATCTAATGTAGACACTTTTTGAGAGTTAATAAGTATATTAAAAGGAAACAAGCCAAACATCCACAAATATAATTCATAAAAGAAAGACCGGGATGTAGAACCTTTTACCCTGTGTTTCACAGAACCAAAATGCTCATTACTATTCTGACTACTTCTCTGAATCTATTCATTGACATCAGCCATGATCAATACGTAAGAGTTCATCCCATAAAGTCAAGGAAGAGAGACTTCTTAAAAAGAAGTTCTAGCCCCATGAGTTTTTTCACAACTGAAAGAGCTCCAAAATGAAATTCTGAAAGCTTGGCTAATTGTGCTCTTGCACAATGTCTAGACTGATGGTATTTGATACGTGACAGCTACACCAATTTTCTGTTTTGACCATTGTCACAGGATTTTTTTGTTTGTTTGTTTGTTCCTGGACACTATACATGGCAACTGCCTGAAGCTGTCTTGTAATTAGACTGAGGTCTTATGATAGAAATCTGAGAAGACCAAAGAATTCCATAATCACAGAATCACAGAATCGTCTAGGTTGGAAGAGACCTCCAAGATCACCTAGTCCAACCTCTGTACTAACACTAACAAGTCCTACACTAAACCATATCACTAAGGGCTACATCTAAATGTCTTTTAAAGACCTCCAGGGATGGTGACTTAACCACCTCCCTGGGAAGCCCATTCCAATGCCTAACAACCCTTTCAGTAAAGAAGTTCTTCCTAACATCCAATCTAAAACTCCCCTGGTGCAACTTTAGCCCATTCCCCCTCATCCTGTCACCAGGCACGTGGGAGAATAGACCAACCCCCACCTCTCTACAGCCTCCTTTAAGGTACCTGTAGAGAGCGATCAGGTCACCCCTGAGCCTCCTCTTCTTGAGGCTAAACAACCCCAGCTCCCTCAGCCGCTCCTCGTAAGACTTGTAGTAAGTTATCATAAGACCATGTATAAGTAGTTATCATATCACAGATAGAATATAGGCAGTATCACAGTATCACAGTATCACAGATTTCTACGTTGGAAGAGACCTCAAGATCATCGAGTCCAACCTCCGACCTAACACTAAGTACTCCACTAAACCATATCGCTAAGCTCTACATCTAAACGTCTTTTAAAGACCTCCAGGGATGGTGACTCCACCACCTCCCTGGGCAGCCCGTTCCAATGCTTAATAACCCTTTCGGTAAAGAAGTACTTCCTAACATCCAACCTAAAACTCCCCTGTCGCAACTTTCGCCCATTCCCCCTCGTCCTGTCACCAGGCACGTAGGAGAACAGACCAACCCCCACCTCTTTACAGCCTCCTTTAAGGTAACTGTAGAGAGCGATAAGGTCGCCCCTGAGCCTCCTCTTCTCCAGGCTGAACAAGCCCAGCTCCCTGTCCTTATCCGTGTAGTAGTCCTTATCCGTGAGGTTGTGTTCATATTCCTGCACAGACATTTTCTTAGTTGTACAGCAGCTAAACAATGTGTTGTTTCACATTTGAAATTAACTCACTCTTTTTGTGTCTTCAATTTCCCTGTAAAAAGATGGAGATTGTCAGGACTTATTTTTGTAACATTAAGACAATGTTTCATTTTAGTATTTAGAAGAATGAAGGAAAAAAAAAATGGATTGTAAGCAAAAGTCTGCACTAAATGCTAATTTGTTGCTGGAGTTCATGAGCTTCTTGCTGGGTTTATTCTCTGCCTAACAAACAAATAAACAAACAAACAAACAAGTCAGAAGAAAATGCTAAGAAACAGAAAGATTTTACAAACACAGAAACATTTTTTTTTTTATCATTTATTTTTATTTTTTAGCTGCTTTTCTTCCTCTTTTCTGCCTTGCTAAACTAGCAGGTTCCCATCCAAGCACATGTTTTAAGTCACAGGCCATTCAAGTCAAGGGTCACTCAGAAATCTTTTTGCTTAGGCAAGGTCAGTGACATCAAATTCTACAGAACAGAACACACTTATAAAAATAGACGTAGTTAACAAAGATGACTATGTAACATTTAAACATAGACAATAAATTAATAGCCAGACCAGCTGCTGTGACTGTATCACACACCTAAAGAGAGCTGTATTCACAGAATCACGGAATGTTAGGGATTGGAAGGGACCTTGAAAGATCATCTAGTCCAATCCCCCTGCCAGAGCAGGAACACCTAAATCATGTCACACAGGAACTCGAGCAGGAACACCTAAATCATGTCACACAGGAACTCGTCCAGGTGGATTTTGAAAGTCTCCAGAGAAGGAGACTCCACAACTCCCCTGGGCAGCCTGTTCCAGTGTTCTGTCACATTAATAAGGTCACCCCTCAGTCTCCTCTTCTCCAAGCTAAAGAGACCCAGTTCCTTCAGCCTTTCCTCATAAGGAAATTCTTACCATCTCCAAGCATCACTATTGGGAACTGAGTAGCATTTTACTTTCGTCTTCTGCTGCAGTCAAAGCTTTCCCTAGACATAAGAATGTCTCATGACAAAACTCCAACTTTATAATTTTGTTGCTACCCTGAACCTTCACCCATGGAAAGAAACCCCAGAAAGGACATGTTGAAACTTTTTCAACCTACCTCTTGCCACTGGCTCTGGCCTCATATAGCCAACAGAGATCTACACTCTTGATTGTCTCTTCTTTCCAAGGAAATGGCAAAAAAATATCAAAAGCTCACAATTACTGAAATAGATCGTCTTTTGCTCCTACTAGAATTGCAATCAGTACATA